>NW_027488722.1:0-300000 GCF_050948215.1 Halictus rubicundus | reverse complement strand
CAAAAAATCGAGATTTCGTTATCTATCGACCTGAGATCGTTCGAAGTTCCAGGATTCTCGAGATCAAACAATCCGCGGCCTGTTGACGAAACAAAAGCACAACTTGGTCGACAGAAAATCGACAATCTTACAGCAACACTTGGCAAAAAACTAAATAAATCGACAAGGAGCACTCGAGTCTAGATTCGCCGCAGAGTCTCCGAAAGACTCGGCTGGTATCCAACAAAATCAGAGGCTCCTCCGGGGCTCTTCAAAATCAATATTTACACAGCCGAATGGTGGTGCTCGCGCAGAGCCGAATGGTCCACGTCATCGAGATAATGCCCATTCGATTCGACGGGAGCCCGACGGCGTCCGCAACAACTCAGATCTCCAAGCGAGGAACATCGTCACGCCGTTAATCCGTGTGTCCCAGCGTCGGGACCCGAAGGACACGCGCGTTACAACGGCTCCGACCGCGTCACGGTCCTTTCAAACCGTTCGCAGGGATCGTTATTCCTTCGATTCCTTTCTACGCGCGGGTTCTCCTTTTCCCCCCCTGCTCGTCCTCTTTCACGGGGGGGAACGTGCCTCGGTGTCTGATCCGCGGATCCGACCTTGTGACGCAACCGGGACACTCGAAACGCTCTCGGGATAGGCGAAAAGCAACCCCCGGTGCTCGTCGCGCACCCCTCCTCAACCCACCCCCTATTTTAACGGGACTGATTGACTCGACGAGACCGGGGAGAAGTGTCGGACGTGTTTCTGGCCGAAGGCATCGTAATTACGGGTATCTTTTATAGGCAGGAAGGAGATATTTATACAGCCGACGTACGGGATGATCGAGGAGGCCCCGGGATGACGGGACCCTTTCCCGTATCCCCGGAGATCCGCCGAGGGATACGTCCAGCTCCCCCGGTCCCTTCTTCCTTCTGCTCTTCTTCAGCCTCTTCGACGTCGCGGGATCGCATTATTCCGAAACCGAAACTGGCCATACCTTCTCACAGCTAACGCGGAGTTCTTGAACGTACAAGAACCGTGACCTGGGTCTTGAAGAGCAATATTTCCAATGTTTCACAAAATTTAAATAAACCATCTAAATATGAAATATCGGATTATATATGATTATGCGGGATCGCATTATTCCGAAACCGAAACTGGTCATACCTTCTCACAGCTAACGCGGAGTTCTTGAACGAACAAGAACCGTGACCTGGGTCTCGAAAAGCAATATTTCCAATGTTTCACAAAACTTAAATGAACCATCTAAATATGAAATATCGGATTATATATGATTATGCGGGATCGCATTATTCCGAAACCGAAACTGGTCATACCTTTTCACAGCTAACGCGGAGTTCTTGAACGAACAAGAACCGTAACCTGGGTCTTGAAGAGCAATATTTCCAATGTTTCACAAAATTTAAATAAACCATCTAAACATGAAATATCGGATTATATATGATTATGAGGGATCGCATTATTCCGAAACCGAAACTGGTCATACCTTCTCACAGCTAGAATCCGAGTTCTTGAACGAACAAGAACCGTAACCTGGGTTTCGAAAAGCAATATTCCAATGTTTCACAAAATTTAAATAAACTATCTAAACATAAAATATCCACCGGAGGGTACTGTCATAGAACTTCCACGCAGGGTACGAGCAAAGCTGAACAAATTCCCGGGGGAATTTCGTGCTCGCGTGTCGACGACACCGGCCCGTGCAACGAAATTTCGGCTCCGCCGACCAATTGGTCGCGGGTTGTCGCGAACGAAGCCGTTCGCGAAGACGTGGGTGCGTTGTCGGGGTGCGGAACAGCCCGAGAAATAATCCCCGACGCTCATAAGCAGCGTGTCACATGCAAGCGCGTTGTTGCGGGAGCGGATGTGTTCGCCGCGCTGAGAACAGGTGGTGCCTAAAGGGCGGCGAGATTTGTAGTTTCATTAGGCAGCGGCTGCTGCTTATGACGCCGGGCCCCGGTTGTCTACAACCACTTACATCGCTACTTACCTGCGTCGTAAGTAACCTATCTCCCCCGGTTCTACGGCCGCGTCGCGCAAAAACTCCGCTTACGCAAGCCTACGCGCGCACCTAACGCTCTGACTATGTTATTTAGGGACGGGGAACGAGGTGTGCAGCCTGCGTGTGCTTCGAGACCGTAATCGACGCGCTGCTACGTCCTAGAATGGCGTTGATAAAGGGAACAGGCTCCCCTAAGCGAGAAGAAAAATCTTCTTCGTGAGTTCGTACGTTTGCTCGATGTCTGCTTGAGCTTCAGTATTAAAATGGATCTGGAGATGCGTTTGGATAATTTTTTTAGTAATATCCTAGCACTTTTACCATTTTTTCCCGTAGGATTACTTCAGATGGCATCTGTACGTTTGATTACAGTATTAAAATGGGAGGGTCTACATTCAATTCGAAGGTGTTGCATTATTTTCAGATTATATTCCAATTTCGAAATTGCAACAGTTCCCCTAATCCTCGTGAACCCAGTAAATCGCGACTCTTCTGAAAGAATCGTTCAGCAAATCGCGACTGTTCTGAAAGAATCGTTTGGCAAACCGTGAAACAAATGGAACGCCCAGGATGTTTGAACTTCCGGGGCAGCAATGAAGGATATTATATCGCGTCGTTATCCCCATATTTTAGCAGAACATTTCTCGGCATCCTTAGCCCGCTTTGAGGGTCGCCGATCCGAGTGCCCCCCCGGAGGGGGGCGGAGAGGGTAGGGAGGGCGCGGGGGTCTCCCCCGCGCCAACGTGTGCCCCCGGTTGTGGGGGGCGGAGTGGGGTTGGCGCGGGGCGTTCCCCCGCGCCCTGTTATGCCCCCACCATTGGGGGCGGCGAACTTGGGGGCCCGGGGCGTGAGCTGACCCGGGCCTCCGGGGGGGAGCACAGCTCCCCCCGTGATAGGCCGACACCCCCCGGGTTAGTTTCCCGGTTTGGGGGGGTGTCGGTCCGTCCCTCCCCGAATGGGGAGGGGGATCCGTGGGGGGTACTGGGTGAGGAAGGGTCGGGGCGTGCCGGATCACGCCTCCGACGGCCCTTCCTTCCGGTGGCGGCGTCTTCTTGCCTCGGCCGGGGCTGGTTCCCTCGGGATACCGGCTCCGAGCGGGGCACGAAGACTCCGGGAGCTGTGGGTGGACCGAGCTGGGACTCGGGAAACCCAATCCGAAGGCTCCAGGGATGGGGACACCGGGCGGGTACCTCCGCCCGGGGTCTTATAGCGTAGGCAGTGGGGGAGGTTAACCCCTCCCCCGGGGCATGATGATAGCTGGGAGGTGTCCTGTTGAGTACTCGCGTGATCCACGCACCTCCCGTGTAGCTTAGGTGGGCGTCAGGTTTTAGTGGGTAGTCTCCGGGGGCTCCGCCCCCCGGAGAGAATCCCACATAACCCCGGCTTCCCCCAGGGAGTCGGGGTATGTATAAAACATTTCCTCACGATAAAAAAAAAAATAAAAAAAAAGGGTCGCCGATCCGAGGAAGATCCCGCCGGGTGCTCTTTATTATTTCCAGGTTCCTAGCGCAGATCAATTCCGGGGATCCGGGTAGATCCTCAAAAAATGGCGGTTCGAAAGTTTTCAGCTTCCCGGGGACCGCAAAATTGGCTTTCCAGCGTATCCAGCTTGGAAAAGTTCGTCCAGGATTGGCCGTGGAGCGGCTGCTAGGGTCAGGTGAGAGCGCGGGGAAGAGATTCCGAAGAAGTTCGCCAAATTGCGCGACGATCTCGGGGAAACGACATTCTCCTCGCGTGTTCCGCACCTGAGCCCCCGGCCGCCATCGTGAAAACTTTTTGATGCCGGTGTCACGTAGGCTAGTAGCGACCTCCCCGCGTAACCCTCGCGGACGCTTCGATTCCGCATTCATGCGTTCCGCACGAAAAAAGATGCAGATGGCATTCGCATAATACGCGGCGGGGAAAGGGCAGCTGCTGCGATCCGGCCGATTTTACGGAACGATCTGAATACACACGGTCCAGCCTCTTCTCACGCGTCAACGGGCACGAATCGCGCCGCCATTGTGTCCTCTTGTCGCTCAATTAGCTGTACCGTTAATCCGTTGCCACTTGCGCACGCTGGAAATATTTTATACGAGACGCGGACGGCCGAGGGAACCCGAGGCTCGGTGTTCCTGCGTTTCTCCAGAGTTGTAAACGGGTTTGCTATCGATTTTTAATAGCGACTCCACTGACATGTGCTCATTAGACTGCGGATTTTTATGCAAAATGGACATTTTAAAATTTGGAATTCTTTAAATTTTAGAAATGCATCAAATTCTGCTCGGCAGATTTCGCAGCAGACCTAATAATCCCTCGAAAGCATACGCTTAAGGTAAATACTTCATTGTAAACTGCTGATTGGACACAAGTCGAAGCGGGCAATTTCGAATCCGCCCTTTATCTTTAAATCCAAACGAAGCATCGGTTCGCCAATTCCAGGCTGAACCCCCTACAGTAACGTCTCTTTCTTTAATTGAAGTTCACCGGGGAGGTCGCGATCTTAATTCCGAGCAAGGTCGCCCGATTAATCGGCCCGAAGAATGTAAAATTCGCCGAGCCAGGGGCGGACGGGGTGGCAGAAGGGGGTTGGAGAGACGGCGAGCGAGTTAATTTCATAGCTGATCACCCCGGGTAATCCGAGCAGGGGCGGCACCAGTGATGCGGAAAACAAAGCTGCAGGGTGCGACGAGTCACCCTACCAAGCTTTTCCGAGTCGTATGTCATAAGTGCTTCCGCGCTAGATTCATCATCTTAGCCGAGCAGCTTCCACCGGGGTTATCCAGTTTTTCCACCCTTGTCGACGACGCTAGACGCCCGGTGGCGGGGATTATTCTGCTTGAACCGTCGCCGAACCTTTCTTTGCCGTGTGTAACAAATCTTTCGACCGAGAATATCCTGCCCTCGCTTTTTCCATTCTTTCCCGATACCGAACATTGTACTCCCCCCGGAAGAATCTGTTCCATTCCGAAATCGTCAATGAGATTGCCGATGAGAATATTTGAGTGATTACTAACCCTTTGCACTCGAAGCTATTTTAACTCCGAAACGAAACATTTCTTCAGACCTAGAATATTTCCTTTCTATATATCTTTTTTATTGTACACATACGAAAATGGTGCAATTTACTCGTACAATACTGAAATGTTTAGTAATTTACTGAATACAAACAAATTTAATAACGTGATCAATATTTTCAGTAATGATACAGCAATTTTTAGTTTCGCCTTACAGTCACCATTCGAGTGCTAAGTAGATTTTTATGCAGAATAATAAGAATATTCTAATAGCTAATTTATTGGATAGTTGTATGAGGTCTAATAAAAAGATCAACCTTGATAACTAAGAGACTATGAAATTATTAAATTTCCCGACCTAGGGTTCTTCGAACATCTCTCTTCGCCAAATATCCTCCAGACTGATCTTACAAGTAAAAGAATAGAAATTGCCAGGGATGAACCAAGAAGAAAAGGGATTTCCGGCAACAGAAAATAGCACGTGTACACTCGGAGGATCGCGAATGACCGAGTAGCCGTCCATATTTCCCGGCATTCGACCTAGATTTTCATCCCCGCGTGTTCGCATCGTGGGGGTGGCAGCGGCCGGAGGGGTTGCAGCGGGATCGAGGAGGGTGAGATTGCCGTGCGAGCGGATTGACCTCGCGATTTGACGCTCTGCAAACGCTCCGGCCAATTATCTGCAGCCTCCCCCTTTTTCGGATTTCATGCCCATTGTGCGCACCCACCCCAGCACCCCCGGGGATCGCGCCGACTCGCCTCTGTCCACTTTTGCGCGTCCCCGCACCGTTTTCGTTAGTCTTTCGCCATTTTTTTGATGGATAAAGAGCTGCGAATTCTCACCGAACCGAGCTGCTTCCAACGAACCAGAGAAAATAGACTTTTATTTAACTTCCATTCTTTACAAACGACCTGCACAATTTTTATTTTGCATAAAGATGCAGACTACCGGTCAGTAACATTTTGTTTTTCAATGAAATAGCTGACGAATATTTTTTCGATTTCATACGTATAGATATTTCAAAATTTTAAAGAGAATTGTGAAGAAATGTAAGTATGAAAATCTGATTGGACAACTCTGCGCTGCAAGCTCAATACAACCGCCAAAGTTGTACAGAAGACAGTACGTATACAACAGAAGCAACACTGGCATATTATTCTAGACATCATCGGGAACCCCGAAAGAATTCATAACCGTCCCGAAACTGAGAATAACAGGCGATGGGCCAGCAACTAACCGTCCGCCAACAAGGAAAGTATACGTGTCGCGCTCGCATAAGCAAATATTAACAGAATGCTTCACCCTCGCCGGGACACGGCGATGCTTGCGCATTCGTCACTTCTCGGGGTGCATTATGGGCCCGGCACACCACGGCGTCGATTCTCCTCGACGGGACACAAGGAGTCGTTCTCTCCTCTATCACGCGTGTCTATTATGCGTCCATAGAGGTCCGCGAGAAAGATACACACCGGCTCCCCGGTAATCTGGCGTGCTCTTAGGGTGGATTCGTCGTGGTATTGCCACTCCGATAAATAAATCAACTCGTAAGCAGCCGGCATTAGGGTGCTGCGGTGTGTACGCGACTCACGCCCCACGAATACACCCCCCTGCAACCCCCTCGATTCTTTCCTCCCAAACGATGCCACGGCGAGCAGCGACAAAAGCCTGGTCAAAATCTGTGCTATTTTTTAATTTTTGAAAACGAGATGAAAAGAACTATGCAATGGCATCTACCGTTTTAAAAGATAAGAATGAATGAAAAATAAAAAAAAAGTGTGCCAACAACACGCGGTATTCCCAGGCGGTCACCCATCCAAATACTAACCACGCTCAACACTGTTTAACTTCGATGATCGGACGAGAATCGGTTTTTTCAGTGAGATATGGTCGTTGACATTAGTACATGTTAAAAACTGAATAATAATCCACTTAAGATTCCGTTTCGCTTCATTATGGGCCCGGTCTTCGTAGATTCGCGATAAGGTAGAGTGACCACGTTACCGACAAAAATAGGCGAAAAATGGTTTTACGTGCATCAACTTTTCGTCCTTACAGAAGAATATTTTGTCGCTGGTAAAGGGCTCATTCGAAAGAGGAAGGTTCAATCTACTGCGCGCTGGTTAGGAGCTGCCGAGATAATGCAGATATTGGGTAATATAATTGTTAGAAGTAGGCCAAAATTTGACGATGTGCATGTCGTGGAATGCAAGCATTTTTATGCCATTGGATGAGTTTTCTGAACTCTGAATGAAAATATCTAAAGCTACAAATTGAGTTGTATTTTGTCATGATTCTCAGCGAAATACAGCGAAAAACTTGAAGCACGTTTCTGGCGTCAAAATTCATAATATCGATAATACAAAGCAAAAAATGTGACAGGTTTAGTCACAGACTTATTAAGACCCGTCGGATCAAGGCCAAGACGGATCTTAAGTCTGTGTCTGAAGGCTGTGAATGGAAATTATTAATTAAAAAGTCACGTGACTATCCCGGGCCCTTAAGGAATGATTAATTGAAAGTTAGAAGAATTTTTGGGGAACAGCAAGACGATCGCAGGTTGTAGCCTAGTCGTCGCGACACAAGATTATCGACTGCAAATTATTTTCAGTTGGCCACTCGTTAACGCGAACGCTGCTCGTTGCCAGGCGGACAAGAGATTTCAGCGAGCGGCGGGCACGGCGCGGCGCGGCGGGCATATCTCCTCGCGTGTTCATGAATAAAAGCGCGAGTAGACGGACAGAGCACGGGGCATTAGCGGAATAAAACGGCCGTAATACCGACTGTGTTCAACACGCTCGACGGTTGTGCGGAATTTCGTTTCTACAGCGGTCGGTTACGAGCCGTGGTAAATTTTCATTTTTCCACCTACCGCCCCTCCTTCCGCACCCCCGTGGCGTTTTCGTCGCGGATAAACGCGCGTTCGTTCTGTCAACTCGCTTATTGTTCGACTCGCCCCGTATTCACTGTCCAGGCGTAACGCGCAGGCAGAAAATATACAACAATTTTACAAAATGTTATGAAACAGTCGGGAAAAGAGCCTCGAACGCATAGCAGATCGACCCAGAACATTTGTTTAACTCTGACGTCGATAAGCAAAATTTTTCTGTGATATTCGGTGTTGCACTTTATGGTTTCAATGCATATTTCTATGCCTCAAACATAAATTGATCTGTGATCGTGCGAGCACATAAAACCGCAATAATTTCGGATTTGGAAGAAAGCAAGTGGAATAAAATCTCAAGATCAATATTTGTAAAATAAAGAATTTTAAATCCGTCATTTTGACGGATGCGGTGGTTCCAGGACTTAGTACTAGCGATTATGACATAATTTTTAAAAACGCATGGTTAAAGACATTTTAGCGGATTTTTCATCAGCAATTTAAATTGTAACAATTCACTTACAGTAACGTCATCCAATTTCGTTGCAGATCAGAATGCAAAAGAAAAATGTTTCCTTTTGGTACGGTACAATTGCTGAAAATATTGTTAGGTAAATGTTAAAAAGAATTGTTCTCCGGTGCGGTCAGGTGAGAATTTTGAAGGGACGGGTCAGAAGGACCCAGCATTCGCGTATCGGGGTTCCGAATCGCGGTTTCGTTGTACCAGATAAGAACGTTTCCGCCGAAAGTCGGCGTCGACCGGTCCACCGTTGCAAGCCCGAGGACCGAGAGCTTAATCGAGAGTTAAAAATACACGGGGAGAAGCGAACGTGTCGCATCACCTGCCTTTAATGTCTCCATCGCGTTGGCCTGGCCCGAAAAATGAGATACGGGGGCCGCATAATTCGATGATAAAGCGACACGAGAGGAGAGGCGCCGAGCGGCGCCGATCGCGTTGTATTCCCGAAAGCAGGAAGCTGACAGTTAAGATAGCCAACGGGGAACCGTTAAGTGCAGCGCGACATAAATTAGCGGGCGAACATAACGGACGGGACACGGGAAAATATTATTGCAGCGCGTCGGTTTCGGCCAAATTTCGCCGAGGCGAGGCAAGGCGAGGCAAGGCGAGGCAAGCCTCGTCGGCACCCGATAATAAAATGGTCCCTTTGTCCTCGCCACTCGGACAGCCGTATAACTTCGTCGGCTGAGTGGTCGCCTTCCTCTCTGCCACCCTGCTTCGCCGTTTTTCATCCCCCAAGACCCTTTTTCTCGTATGTATATATTGAAAGGATTCCGGACAACAACTCCGACTGCTGTCCTACGAAAGGGAAGAAAGGGAAAATCTAAATAGGATAGGGATTATCTATTCCGATTATTCTATAGATAATAGATAATCCTCTATACTATCCTATCCTCTATCCTATCCTATCCTCTATCCTATCCGATCCTCTATCCTATCCTATCCTCTATCCTATCCTATCCTATCCTCTATCCTATCCTATCCTCTATCCTATCCTATCCTCTATCCTATCCTATCCTCTATCCTATCCTATCCTCTACCCTATCCTATCCTCTATCCTATCCTATCCTCTATCCTATCCTATCCTCTATCGTCTCCTGTCCTCCTTCCTATCCAATCCCCTATCCTATCCTCTATCGTCTCCTATCCTCTATCCTATCCAATCCCCTATCCTATCCTCCATCCTATCCTATCCTCTATCCAATCCTATCCTCTATCCTATCCTATCCAATCCCCTATCCTATCCTCCATCCTATCCTATCCTCTATCCAATCCTATCCTCTATCCTATCCTATCCTCTATCCTATCCTATCCTCTATCCTATCCTATCCTCTACCCTATCCTATCCTCTATCCTATCCTATCCTCTATCCTATCCTATCCTCATCCTATCCTATCCTCTATCCTATCCTATCCTCTATCCTATCCTATCCACTATCCTATCCTATCCTCTATCCTATCCTATCCTCTATCCTATCCTATCCTCTATCCTATCCTATCCTCTATCCTATCCTATCCTCTATCCTATCCTATCCACTATCCTATCCTATCCTCTATCCTATCCTATCCTCTATCCTATCCTATCCTCTATCCTATCCTATCCACTATCCTCTATCCTATCCTATCCACTATCCTATCCTATCCTCTATCCTATAATATCATCTATCCTATCCTCTTCTCTATCCTATCCTATCCTCTATCCTATCCTATCCTCTATCCTATCCTATCCTCTATCCTATCCTATCCTCTATCCTATCCTATCCTCTATCCTATCCTATCCTCTATCCTATCCTATCCTCTATCCTATAATATCATCTATCCGATCCTATCCTCTATCCGTTCCTATCCTCTATCCTATCCCATCCTCTATCCTATAATATCATCTATTCTACCCTATTCTCTATCCTATCTTATCCTCTATCGTATAATATCATCTATCCTACACTATTCTCTATCCTATCCTATCCTCTATCCTATCCTATCCTCTATCCTATCCTATCCTCTATCCTATCCTATCCTCTATCCTATCCTATCCTCTATCCTATCCTATCCTCTATCCTATCCTATCCTCTATCCTATCCTATCCTCTATCCTATCCTATCCTCTATCCTATCCTATCCTCTATCGTCTCCTGTCCTCTATCCTATCCAATCACCTATCCTAACCTCTATCGTCTCCTATCCTCTATCCTATCCATTCCCCTGTCCTATCCTCTATCCGATCCTATCCTCTATCCTATCCTATCCTCTATCCTATCCTATCCTCTATCCTATCCTATCATCTATCCTATAATATCATCTATCCTATCCTATTCTCTATCCTATCCTATCCTCTATCATCTCATATTCTCTATCGTCTCCTATCCTCTAACCTATCCTATCCCCTATCCTATCCTCGATCCGATCCTATCCTCTATCCTATCTTATCCTCTATCCTATAATATCATCAATCCTACACTATTCTCTATCCTATCCTATCCTCTAACCTAACCTATCCTCTATCCTATCCTATCCTCTATACTATCCTATCCTCTATCCTATCCTATCCTCTATCCTATCCTATCCTCTATCCTATCCTATCCTCTATCCTATCCTATCCTCTATACTATCCTATCCTCTATCCTATCCTATCCTCTATCGTTTCCTGTCCTCTATCCTATCCAATCACCTATCCTATCCTCTATCCTATAAAATCCCCTATCTATTCCCCTATCCTATCCTCTATCCTATCCTATCCTCTATCCTATCCTATCCTATCCTCTATCCTATCCTATCCAATCCCCTATCCTATCCTCTATCCGATCCTATCCTCTATCCTATCCTATCCTCTATCCTATAATATCATCTATCCTATCCTATCCTCTATCCTATCCTATCCTCTATCCTATCCTATCCTCTATCCTATCCTATCCTCTATACTATCCTATCCACTATCCTATCCTATACTCTATCCTATCCTATCCTCTATCGTCTCCTGTCCTCTGTCCTATCCAATCACCTATCCTATCCTATCCTCTATCCTATCATATCCTCTATCGTCTCCTATCCTCTATCCTATCCAATCCCGTATCCTATCCTCTATCCGATCCTATCCTCTATCCGATCCTATCCTCTATCCTATCCTATCCTCCATCCTATCATATCCTCTATCGTCTCCTGTCCTCTATCCTATCCAATCCCGTATCATATCCTCTATCCGATCCTATCCTCTATCCTATCCTATCCTCTATCCTATCCTATCCTATCCTCTATCCTATCCTATCCAATCCCCTATCCAATCCCCTATCCTATCCTCTATCCTATCCTATCAACTATCGTCTCCTGTCCTCTGTCCTATCCAATCACCTATCCTATCCTATCCTCTATCCCATCCTATCCTCTATCCTATCCTATCCTCTATCCTATAATATCATCTATCCTATCCTCTTCTCTATCCTATCCTATCCTCTATCCTATCCTATCCTCTATCCTATCCTATCCACTATCCTCTATCCTATCCTATCCACTATCCTATGCCATCCTCTATCCTATAATATCATCTATTCTACCCTATTCTCTATCCTATCTTATCCTCTATCGTATAATATCATCTATCCTACACTATTCTCTATCCTATCCTATCCTCTATCCTATCCTATCCTCTATCCTATCCTATCCTCTATCCTATCCTATCCTCTATCCTATCCTATCCTCTATCCTATCCTATCCTCTATCCTATCCTATCCTCTATCCTATCCTATCCTCTATCCTATCCTATCCTCTATCCTATCCTATCCTCTATCCTATCCTATCCTCTATCGTCTCCTGTCCTCTATCCTATCCAATCACCTATCCTAACCTCTATCGTCTCCTATCCTCTATCCTATCCATTCCCCTGTCCTATCCTCTATCCGATCCTATCCTCTATCCTATCCTATCCTCTATCCTATCCTATCCTCTATCCTATCCTATCATCTATCCTATAATATCATCTATCCTATCCTATTCTCTATCCTATCCTATCCTCTATCATATCATATTCTCTATCGTCTCCTATCCTCTATCCTATCCTATCCCCTATCCTATCCTCGATCCGATCCTATCCTCTATCCTATCTTATCCTCTATCCTATAATATCATCAATCCTACACTATTCTCTATCCTATCCTATCCTCTAACCTAACCTATCCTCTATCCTATCCTATCCTCTATACTATCCTATCCTCTATCCTATCCTATCCTCTATCCTATCCTATCCTCTATCCTATCCTATCCTCTATCCTATCCTATCCTCTATACTATCCTATCCTCTATCCTATCCTATCCTCTATCGTTTCCTGTCCTCTATCCTATCCAATCACCTATCCTATCCTCTATCCTATAAAATCCCCTATCTATTCCCCTATCCTATCCTCTATCCTATCCTATCCTCTATCCTATCCTATCCTATCCTCTATCATATCCTATCCAATCCCCTATCCTATCCTCTATCCGATCCTATCCTCTATCCTATCCTATCCTCTATCCTATAATATCATCTATCCTATCCTATCCTCTATCCTATCCTATCCTCTATCCTATCCTATCCTCTATCCTATCCTATCCTCTATACTATCCTATCCACTATCCTATCCTATACTCTATCCTATCCTATCCTCTATCGTCTCCTGTCCTCTGTCCTATCCAATCACCTATCCTATCCTATCCTCTATCCTATCATATCCTCTATCGTCTCCTATCCTCTATCCTATCCAATCCCGTATCCTATCCTCTATCCGATCCTATCCTCTATCCGATCCTATCCTCTATCCTATCCTATCCTCCATCCTATCATATCCTCTATCGTCTCCTGTCCTCTATCCTATCCAATCCCGTATCATATCCTCTATCCGATCCTATCCTCTATCCTATCCTATCCTCTATCCTATCCTATCCTATCCTCTATCCTATCCTATCCAATCCCCTATCCAATCCCCTATCCTATCCTCTATCCTATCCTATCAACTATCGTCTCCTGTCCTCTGTCCTATCCAATCACCTATCCTATCCTATCCTCTATCCCATCCTATCCTCTATCCTATCCTATCCTCTATCCTATAATATCATCTATCCTATCCTCTTCTCTATCCTATCCTATCCTCTATCCTATCCTATCCTCTATCCTATCCTATCCTCTATCCTATAATATCCTCTATCCTATCCTATCCTATCCTCTATCCTATTCTATCCTCTATCCTATAATATCATCTATCCGATCCTATCCTCTATCCGTTCCTATCCTCTATCCTATCCTATCCTCTATCCTATAATATCATCTATTCTACCCTATTCTCTATCCTATCTTATCCTCTATCGTATAATATCATCTATCCTACACTATTCTCTATTCTATCCTATCCTCTATCCTATCCTATCCTCTATCCTATCCTATCCTCTATCGTCTCCTATCATCTATCCTATCCAATCACCTATCCTAACCTCTATCGTCTCCTATCCTCTATCCTATCCATTCCCCTGTCCTATCCTCTATCCCATCCTATCCTCTATCCTATCCTATCCTCTATCCTATCCTATCCTCTATCCTATAATATCATCTATCCTATCCTATTCTCTATCCTATCCTATCCTCTATCATATCATATTCTCTATCGTCTCCTATCCTCTATCCTATCCTATCCCCTATCCTATCCTCGATCCGATCCTATCCTCTATCCTATCTTATCCTCTATCCTATAATATCATCAATCCTACACTATTCTCTATCCTATCCTATCCTCTATCCTAACCTATCCTCTATCCTATCCTATCCTCTATACTATCCTATCCTCTATCCTATCCTATCCTCTATCCTATCCTATCCTCTATACTATCCTATCCTCTATCCTATCCTATCCTCTATCCTATCCTATCCTCTATCCTATCCTATCCTCTATCGTCTCCTGTCCTCTACCCTATCCAATCACCTATCCTACCCTCTATCGTCTCCAGTCCTCTATCCTATCCAATCACCTATCCTATCCTCTATCGTCTCCTATCCTCTATCCTATAAAATCCCCTATCCATTCCCCTATCCTATCCTCTATCCTATCCTATACTCTATCCTATCCTATCCTATCCTCTATCCTATCCTATCCAATCCCCTATCCTATCCTCTATCCGATCCTATCCTCTATCCTATCCTATCCTCTATCCTATAATATCATCTATCCTATCCTATCCTCTATCCTATCCTATCCTCTATCCTATCCTATCCTCTATCCTATCCTATCCTCTATACTATCCTATCCTCTATCCTATAATATCATCTATCCTATACTATTCTCTATCCTATCCTATCCTCTATCATATCATATTCTCTATGGTCTCC
Source organism: Halictus rubicundus (assembly GCF_050948215.1). Taxonomy (NCBI): domain Eukaryota; kingdom Metazoa; phylum Arthropoda; class Insecta; order Hymenoptera; family Halictidae; genus Halictus; species Halictus rubicundus. Next base: position 285,259 of record NW_027488722.1, on the reverse strand, counting down.
TATCCTCTATCCTCTCCTATCCCCTATCCTATCCTCGATCCGATCCTATCCTCTATCCTATCTTATCCTCTATCCTATAATATCATCTATCCTACACTATTCTCTATCCTATCCTATCCTCTATCCTATCCTATCCTCTATCCTATCCTATCCTCTATCCTATCCTATCCTCTATCCTATCATATCCTCTATCGTCTCCTATTCTCTATCCTATCCTATCCTCTATCCTATCCTATCCTCTATCCTATAATATCATCTATCCTATCCTATCCTCTATCCTATCCTATCCTCTATCCTATCATATCCTCTATCGTCTCCTATCCTCTATCCTATCCAATCCCGTATCATAACCTCTATCCGATCCTATCGTCTATCCTATCCTATTCTCTATCCTATAATATCATCTATCCTATCCTATTCTCTATCCTATCCTATCCTCTATCCTATCCTAAACTCTATCCTATCCTATCCTCTATCATATCCTATCCTCTATCCTATCCTATCCTCTATCCTCTATCCTATCCTATCCTCTATCCTATCCTATCCTCTATCCTATTCTATCCTCTATCGTCTCCTATCCTCTATCCTATCCTATCATCTATCCTATCCTATCATCTATCCCATCCTATCCTCTATCCTCTCCTATCCTCTATACTATCCTATCTTCTATCCTACCCTCTATCATATCCTATCCTCTATCCTATCCTATCCTCTATCCTCTATCCTATCCTATCCTCTATCCTATCCTATGCTCTATCCTATCCTATCCTCTATCCTATCCTCTATCCTATCCTATCCTCTATATTATCCTATCCTCTATAATATCCTATCCTCTGTTACGAGCCAGGGCTGCGAACAACGCGAGAGGCCGACGAGGGGGTTATTACTCCTTGAATATGGTTTCTATTATTAGTTAATATTGAAATCTTTGTTGATTTGAATTAGGATTAGTAAGCCTCGTAACTTATATATAATTTAATTGATACAATCCGAGCGGTAAGATTGTATCATGTGGGAACGTTCAATTATTAGATTGGGATATTAGGCAATAATTAAGGGTTGTAGATTACGCGAGTTAATAAACAAGACAATTTATTCTGAATTGGAATAGTTACAAGTGTAATTGTCTGTGTCGCGAGTGAATGTGGTAAGTGTACAATTAGAGAAATTGTTACCTAGTGATGCACGGTGTTGACGCACTGGCAATGCGGGGTCGGAGAGCGATTGTTGAAAGCCAAATAGAATATACACGAACTGACGGATTCTATAAGGTTACGTTTGATTCGAAAGGGACTTTTACCCGATCTCACTAGAACTGACTCTTACGCGTGTAGCGCGACGTGACTGCACGATTACTATACCGCGACCGAATCACTTCTGAATCTCTACTGAACCGCTTCTCGACTGAACCGAAGAGGATGAAAATTCATGGGTTTATATACCCTAAAAATGAGAGGGGAATGAATCTGTTTTATTTTACGGTCGCGTACTCGTATTTGTCGTTTCAAGTGAATTTAAGGTTTGCAGCTGGATCTTTTGTTTATAGGGGTAAAACGAAGGGTTAGCCAGGATGTTTCCTATCAAAGACTGTCTTGACAAAACATTCCAGAAGGGGATGTTTTGAAGATTTCCAATTTAGGAAATCGTACGGTGCTGTTACTGAACCATGCTTCGTGCCAGTTGCGTCCAGCCGGAGTACAATCATTAAACAAGGGGCCTGTTGGGACGCTTTTCGTTCTCAGAAAAAGAGATTAGAACTTCTAATCGAAATGAACGTGGAGAAACGTCTCCATACGTAACACCTCTATCCTATCCTATCCTCTATCCTATCCTATCCTCTATCCTATAATATCATCTATCCTATCCTATCCTCTATCCTATCCTATCCTCTATCGTCTCCTGTCCTCTATCCTATCCAATCACCTATCCTATCCCCTATTGTCTCCTATCGTCTATCCTATCCATTCCCCTATCCTATCCTCTATCCTATCCTATTATCTATCCTATAATATCATCTATCCTATCCTATTCTCTATCCTATAATATCATCTATCCTACCCTATTCTCTATCCTATCCTATCCTCTATACTATCCTATCCTCTATCCTATCCAATCCTCTATCCTATCCTATCCTCTATCCTATTCTATCCTCTATATTATCCTATCCTCTATCGTCTCCTATCCTCTATCCTATCCTATCATCTATCCCATCCTATCCTCTATCCTCTCCTGCCCTCTATACTATCCTATCTCCTATCCTATCCTCTATCATATCCTATCCTCTATCCTATCCTATCCTCTATCCTCTATCCTATCCTATCCTCTATCCTATCCTATGCTCTATCCTATCCTACCCTCTATCCTATCCTCTATCCTATCCTATCCTCTATATTATCCTATCCTCTATAATATCCTATCCTCTATCCTATCCTATCCTCTATCCTATTATATCATCTATCCTATCCTATCCTCTATCCTATCCTATCCTCTATCCTATCCTATCCTCTATCCTATCCTATCCTATCATCTCCTGTCCTCTATCCTATCCAATCACCTATCCTACCCTCTATCGTCTCCAGTCCTCTATCCTATCCAATCACCTATCCTATCCTCTATCGTCTCCTATCCTCTATCCTATCCTATCCTCTATCCTATCCTATCCTCTATCCTATCCTATCCTCTATACTATCCTATCCTCTATCCTATCCTATCCTCTATCCTATCCTATCCTCTATCGTCTCCTGTCCTCTGTCCTATCCAATTACCTATCCTATCCTATCCTCTATCCTATCATATCCTCTATCGTCTCCTATCCTCTATCCTATCCAATCCCATATCCTATCCTCAATCCGATCCTATCCTCTATCCTATCCTATCATCCATCCTATCATATCCTCTATCGTCTCCTGTCCTCTATCCTATCCAATCCCGTATCATATCCTCTATCCGATCCTATCCTCTATCCTATCCTATCCTCTATCCTATAATATCATCTATCCTATCCTATTCTCTATCCTATCCTATCCTCTATCCTATCCTATCCTGTATCCTATAATATCATCTATCCTATACTATTCTCTATCCTATCCTATCCTCTATCATATCATATTCTCTATGGTCTCCTATCCTCTATCCTCTCCTATCCCCTATCCTATCCTCGATCCGATCCTATCCTCTATCCTATATAATCCTCTATCGTCTCCTATTCTCTATCCTATCCAATCCCGTATCATATCCTCTATCCGATCCTATCCTCTATCCTACCCTATCCTCTATCCTATAATATCATCTATCCTATCCTATTCTCTATCCTATCCTATCCTCTATCCTATCCTATCCTCTATCCTATCCTATCCTCTATCCTATAATATCATCTATCCTATACTATTCTCTATCCTATCCTATCCTCTATCATATCATATTCTCTATGGTCTCCTATCCTCTATCCTCTCCTATCCCCTATCCTATCCTCGATCCGATCCTATCCTCTATCCTATATAATCCTCTATCGTCTCCTATTCTCTATCCTATCCAATCCCGTATCATAACCTCTATCCGATCCTATCGTCTATCCTATCCTATTCTCTATCCTATAATATCATCTATCCTATCCTATTCTCTATCCTATCCTATCCTCTATCCTATCCTAAACTCTATCCTATCCTATGCTCTATCATATCCTATCCTCTATCCTATCCTATCCTCTATCCTCTATCCTATCCTATCCTCTATCCTATCCTATCCTCTATCCTATTCTCTACTCTATATTATCCTATCCTCTATCGTCTCCTATCCTCTATCGTCTCCTATCCTCTATCCTATCCTATCATCTATCCCATCCTATCCTCTATCCTCTCCTATCCTCTATACTATCCTATCTTCTATCCTATCCTCTATCATATCCTATCCTCTCTCCTATCCTATCCTCTATCCTCTATCCTATCCTATCCTCTATCCTATCCTATGCTCTATCCTATCCTATCCTCTATCCTATCCTCTATCCTATCCTATCCTCTATATTATCCTATCCTCTATAATATCCTATCCTCTATCCTATCCTATCCTCTATCCTATAATATCATCTAACCTATCCTATCCTCTATCCTATCCTATCCTCTATCGTCTCCTGTCCTCTATCCTATCCAATCACCTATCCTATCCCCTATTGTCTCCTATCGTCTATCCTATCCATTCCCCTATCCTATCCTCTATCCTATCCTATCCTCTATCCTATAATATCATCTAGCCTATCCTATTATATATCCTATAATATCATCTATCCTACCCTATTCTCTATCCTATCCTATCCTCTATACTATCCTATCCTCTATCCTATTCTATCCTCTATCCTATCCCATCCTCTATCCTATCCTATCCTCTATCCTATCCTATCCTCTATACTATCCTATCCTCTATCCTATCCTATCCTCTATCCTATCCTATCCTCTATCGTCTCCTGTCCTCTATCCTATCCAATCACCTATCCTACCCTCTATCGTCTCCAGTCCGCTATCCTATCCAATCACCTATCCTATCCTCTATCGTCTCCTATCCTCTATCCTATAAAATCCCCGATCCATTCCCCTATCCTATCCTCTATCCTATCCTATCCTCTATCCTATCCTATCCTATCCTATCCTCTATCCTATCCTATCCAATCCCCTATCCTATCCTCTATCCGATCCTATCCTCTATCCTATCCTATCCTCTATCCTATAATATCATCTATCCTATCCTATATTCTATCCTATCCTATCCTCTATCCTATCCTATCCTCTATCCTATCCTATCCTCTATACTATCCTATCCTCTATCCTATCCTATCCTCTATCCTATCCTATCCTCTATCGTCTCCTGTCCTCTGTCCTATCCAATTACCTATCCTATCCTATCCTCTATCCTATCATATCCTCTATCGTCTCCTATCCTCTATCCTATCCAATCCCATATCCTATCCTCAATCCGATCCTATCCTCTATCCTATCCTATCATCCATCCTATCATATCCTCTATCGTCTCCTGTCCTCTATCCTATCCAATCCCGTATCATATCCTCTATCCGATCCTATCCTCTATCCTATCCTATCCTCTATCCTATAATATCATCTATCCTATCCTATTCTCTATCCTATCCTATCCTCTATCCTATCCTATCCTGTATCCTATAATATCATCTATCCTATACTATTCTCTATCCTATCCTATCCTCTATCATATCATATTCTCTATGGTCTCCTATCCTCTATCCTCTCCTATCCCCTATCCTATCCTCGATCCGATCCTATCCTCTATCCTATATAATCCTCTATCGTCTCCTATTCTCTATCCTATCCAATCCCGTATCATATCCTCTATCCGATCCTATCCTCTATCCTACCCTATCCTCTATCCTATAATATCATCTATCCTATCCTATTCTCTATCCTATCCTATCCTCTATCCTATCCTATCCTCTATCCTATCCTATCCTCTATCCTATAATATCATCTATCCTATACTATTCTCTATCCTATCCTATCCTCTATCATATCATATTCTCTATGGTCTCCTATCCTCTATCCTCTCCTATCCCCTATCCTATCCTCGATCCGATCCTATCCTCTATCCTATATAATCCTCTATCGTCTCCTATTCTCTATCCTATCCAATCCCGTATCATAACCTCTATCCGATCCTATCGTCTATCCTATCCTATTCTCTATCCTATAATATCATCTATCCTATCCTATTCTCTATCCTATCCTATCCTCTATCCTATCCTAAACTCTATCCTATCCTATGCTCTATCATATCCTATCCTCTATCCTATCCTATCCTCTATCCTCTATCCTATCCTATCCTCTATCCTATCCTATCCTCTATCCTATTCTCTACTCTATATTATCCTATCCTCTATCGTCTCCTATCCTCTATCGTCTCCTATCCTCTATCCTATCCTATCATCTATCCCATCCTATCCTCTATCCTCTCCTATCCTCTATACTATCCTATCTTCTATCCTATCCTCTATCATATCCTATCCTCTCTCCTATCCTATCCTCTATCCTCTATCCTATCCTATCCTCTATCCTATCCTATGCTCTATCCTATCCTATCCTCTATCCTATCCTCTATCCTATCCTATCCTCTATATTATCCTATCCTCTATAATATCCTATCCTCTATCCTATCCTATCCTCTATCCTATAATATCATCTAACCTATCCTATCCTCTATCCTATCCTATCCTCTATCGTCTCCTGTCCTCTATCCTATCCAATCACCTATCCTATCCCCTATTGTCTCCTATCGTCTATCCTATCCATTCCCCTATCCTATCCTCTATCCTATCCTATCCTCTATCCTATAATATCATCTAGCCTATCCTATTATATATCCTATAATATCATCTATCCTACCCTATTCTCTATCCTATCCTATCCTCTATACTATCCTATCCTCTATCCTATTCTATCCTCTATCCTATCCCATCCTCTATCCTATCCTATCCTCTATCCTATCCTATCCTCTATACTATCCTATCCTCTATCCTATCCTATCCTCTATCCTATCCTATCCTCTATCGTCTCCTGTCCTCTATCCTATCCAATCACCTATCCTACCCTCTATCGTCTCCAGTCCGCTATCCTATCCAATCACCTATCCTATCCTCTATCGTCTCCTATCCTCTATCCTATAAAATCCCCGATCCATTCCCCTATCCTATCCTCTATCCTATCCTATCCTCTATCCTATCCTATCCTATCCTATCCTCTATCCTATCCTATCCAATCCCCTATCCTATCCTCTATCCGATCCTATCCTCTATCCTATCCTATCCTCTATCCTATAATATCATCTATCCTATCCTATATTCTATCCTATCCTATCCTCTATCCTATCCTATCCTCTATCCTATCCTATCCTCTATACTATCCTATCCTCTATCCTATCCTATCCTCTATCCTATCCTATCCTCTATCGTCTCCTGTCCTCTGTCCTATCCAATCACCTATCCTATCCTATCCTCCATCCTATCATATCCTCTATCGTCTCCTGTCCTCTATCCTATCCAATCCCGTATCATATCCTCTATCCGATCCTATCCTCTATCCTATCCTATCCTCTGTCCTATAATATCATCTATCTTATCCTATTCTCTATCCTATCCTATCCTCTATCCTATCCTCTATCCTATCCTATCCTCTATATTATCCTATCCTCTATAATATCCTATCCTCTATCCTATCCTATCCTCTATCCTATAATATCATCTATCCTATCCTATCCTCTATCCTATCCTATCCTCTATCGTCTCCTGTCCTCTATCCTATCCAATCACCTATCCTATCCCCTATTGTCTCCTATCGTCTATCCTATCCATTCCCCTATCCTATCCTCTATCCTATCCTATCCTCTATCCTATAATATCATCTATCCTATCCTATTCTCTATCCTATAATATCATCTATCCTACCCTATTCTCTATCCTATCCTATCCTCTATACTATCCTATCCTCTATCCTATCCTATCCTCTATCCTATCCTATCCTCTATCCTATTCTATCCTCTATCCTATCCTATCCTCTATACTATCCTATCCTATCCTCTATCCTATCCGATCCTCTATCGTCTCCTGTCCTCTATCCTATCCAATCACCTATCCTACCCTCTATCGTCCCCAGTCCTCTATCCTATCCAATCACCTATCCTATCCTCTATCGTCTCCTATCCTCTATCCTATAAAATCCCCTATCCATTCCCCTATCCTATCCTCTATCCTATCCTATCCAATCCCCTATCCTATCCTCTATCCTATCCTATCCTCTATCCTATAATATCATCTATCCTATCCTATCCTCTATCCTATCCTATCCTCTATCGTCTCCTGTCCTCTATCCTATCCAATCACCTATCCTATCCCCTTTTGTCTCCTATCGTCTATCCTATCCATTCCCCTATCCTATCCTCTATCCTATCCTATCCTCTATCCTATAATATCATCTATCCTATCCTATTCTCTATCCTATAATATCATCTATCCTACGCTATTCTCTATCCTATCCTATCCTCTATACTATCCTATCCTCTACCCTATCCTATCTTCTATCCTATCCTATCCTCTATCCTATTCTATCCTCTATCCTCTCCTATCCCCTATCCTATCCTCGATCCGATCCTATCCTCTATCCTATCTTATCCTCTATCCTATAATATCATCTATCCTACACTATTCTCTATCCTATCCTATCCTCTATCCTATCCTATCCTCTATCCTATCATATCCCCTATCGTCTCCTATTCTCTATCCTATCCTATTCTCTATCCTATCCTATCCTCTATCCTATCCTAAACTCTATCCTATCCTATCCTCTATCCTATCCTATCCTCTATCCTATCCTATCCTCTATCCTATAATATCATCTATCCTATCCTATCCTCTATCCTATCCTATCCTCTATCCTATCCTATCCTCTATCCTATAATATCCTCTATCCTATCAAATCCCCTATCCTATTCTCTATCCTATCCTATCCTGTATCCTATCCAATCCTCTATCCTATCCTATCCTCTATCCTATCCTATCCTATCCTCTATCCTGTCCTATCTTCTATCCTATCCTATCCTCTATCCTATCAAATCCCCTATCCTATCCTCTATCCTATCCTATCCTGTATCCTATCCAATCCTCTATCCTATCCTATCCTCTATCCTATCAAATCCCCTATCCTATCCTCTATCCTATCCTATCCTCTATCCCATCCTATCGTCTATCCTATCCTCTATCCTATCCTATCCTCTATCCTATCCTATCCTCTATCGTCTCCTATCCTCTATCGTCTCCTATCCTCTATCCTATCCTATCATCTATCCCATCCTATCCTCTATCCTCTCCTATCCTCTATACTATCCTATCTTCTATCCTATCCTCTATCATATCCTATCCTCTCTCCTATCCTATCCTCTATCCTCTATCCTATCCTATCCTCTATCCTATCCTATGCTCTATCCTATCCTATCCTCTATCCTATCCTCTATCCTATCCTATCCTCTATATTATCCTATCCTCTATAATATCCTATCCTCTATCCTATCCTATCCTCTATCCTATAATATCATCTAACCTATCCTATCCTCTATCCTATCCTATCCTCTATCGTCTCCTGTCCTCTATCCTATCCAATCACCTATCCTATCCCCTATTGTCTCCTATCGTCTATCCTATCCATTCCCCTATCCTATCCTCTATCCTATCCTATCCTCTATCCTATAATATCATCTAGCCTATCCTATTATATATCCTATAATATCATCTATCCTACCCTATTCTCTATCCTATCCTATCCTCTATACTATCCTATCCTCTATCCTATTCTATCCTCTATCCTATCCCATCCTCTATCCTATCCTATCCTCTATCCTATCCTATCCTCTATACTATCCTATCCTCTATCCTATCCTATCCTCTATCCTATCCTATCCTCTATCGTCTCCTGTCCTCTATCCTATCCAATCACCTATCCTACCCTCTATCGTCTCCAGTCCGCTATCCTATCCAATCACCTATCCTATCCTCTATCGTCTCCTATCCTCTATCCTATAAAATCCCCGATCCATTCCCCTATCCTATCCTCTATCCTATCCTATCCTCTATCCTATCCTATCCTATCCTATCCTCTATCCTATCCTATCCAATCCCCTATCCTATCCTCTATCCGATCCTATCCTCTATCCTATCCTATCCTCTATCCTATAATATCATCTATCCTATCCTATATTCTATCCTATCCTATCCTCTATCCTATCCTATCCTCTATCCTATCCTATCCTCTATACTATCCTATCCTCTATCCTATCCTATCCTCTATCCTATCCTATCCTCTATCGTCTCCTGTCCTCTGTCCTATCCAATCACCTATCCTATCCTATCCTCCATCCTATCATATCCTCTATCGTCTCCTGTCCTCTATCCTATCCAATCCCGTATCATATCCTCTATCCGATCCTATCCTCTATCCTATCCTATCCTCTGTCCTATAATATCATCTATCTTATCCTATTCTCTATCCTATCCTATCCTCTATCCTATCCTCTATCCTATCCTATCCTCTATATTATCCTATCCTCTATAATATCCTATCCTCTATCCTATCCTATCCTCTATCCTATAATATCATCTATCCTATCCTATCCTCTATCCTATCCTATCCTCTATCGTCTCCTGTCCTCTATCCTATCCAATCACCTATCCTATCCCCTATTGTCTCCTATCGTCTATCCTATCCATTCCCCTATCCTATCCTCTATCCTATCCTATCCTCTATCCTATAATATCATCTATCCTATCCTATTCTCTATCCTATAATATCATCTATCCTACCCTATTCTCTATCCTATCCTATCCTCTATACTATCCTATCCTCTATCCTATCCTATCCTCTATCCTATCCTATCCTCTATCCTATTCTATCCTCTATCCTATCCTATCCTCTATACTATCCTATCCTATCCTCTATCCTATCCGATCCTCTATCGTCTCCTGTCCTCTATCCTATCCAATCACCTATCCTACCCTCTATCGTCCCCAGTCCTCTATCCTATCCAATCACCTATCCTATCCTCTATCGTCTCCTATCCTCTATCCTATAAAATCCCCTATCCATTCCCCTATCCTATCCTCTATCCTATCCTATCCAATCCCCTATCCTATCCTCTATCCTATCCTATCCTCTATCCTATAATATCATCTATCCTATCCTATCCTCTATCCTATCCTATCCTCTATCGTCTCCTGTCCTCTATCCTATCCAATCACCTATCCTATCCCCTTTTGTCTCCTATCGTCTATCCTATCCATTCCCCTATCCTATCCTCTATCCTATCCTATCCTCTATCCTATAATATCATCTATCCTATCCTATTCTCTATCCTATAATATCATCTATCCTACGCTATTCTCTATCCTATCCTATCCTCTATACTATCCTATCCTCTACCCTATCCTATCTTCTATCCTATCCTATCCTCTATCCTATTCTATCCTCTATCCTCTCCTATCCCCTATCCTATCCTCGATCCGATCCTATCCTCTATCCTATCTTATCCTCTATCCTATAATATCATCTATCCTACACTATTCTCTATCCTATCCTATCCTCTATCCTATCCTATCCTCTATCCTATCATATCCCCTATCGTCTCCTATTCTCTATCCTATCCTATTCTCTATCCTATCCTATCCTCTATCCTATCCTAAACTCTATCCTATCCTATCCTCTATCCTATCCTATCCTCTATCCTATCCTATCCTCTATCCTATAATATCATCTATCCTATCCTATCCTCTATCCTATCCTATCCTCTATCCTATCCTATCCTCTATCCTATAATATCCTCTATCCTATCAAATCCCCTATCCTATTCTCTATCCTATCCTATCCTGTATCCTATCCAATCCTCTATCCTATCCTATCCTCTATCCTATCCTATCCTATCCTCTATCCTGTCCTATCTTCTATCCTATCCTATCCTCTATCCTATCAAATCCCCTATCCTATCCTCTATCCTATCCTATCCTGTATCCTATCCAATCCTCTATCCTATCCTATCCTCTATCCTATCAAATCCCCTATCCTATCCTCTATCCTATCCTATCCTCTATCCCATCCTATCGTCTATCCTATCCTCTATCCTATCCTATCCTCTATCCTATCCTATCCTCTATCCTATCCTATCCTCTATCCTATCCTATCCTCTATCCTATTCTATCTTCTATCCTATCCTATCCTCTATCCTATAATATCATCTATCCTATCCTATCCTCTATCCTATCCTATCCTCTATCCTATCCTATCCTCTATCCTATAATATCCTCTATCCTATCAAATCCCCTATCCTATTCTCTATCCTATCCTATCCTGTATCCTATCCAATCCTCTATCCTATCCTATCCTCTATCCTATCCTATCCTATCCTCTATCCTGTCCTATCTTCTATCCTATAATATCCTCTATCCTATCAAATCCCCTATCCTATTCTCTATCCTATCCTATCCTGTATCCTATCCAATCCTCTATCCTATCCTATCCTCTATCCTATCCTATCCTATCCTCTATCCTGTCCTATCTTCTATCCTATCCTATCCTCTATCCTATCAAATCCCCTATCCTATCCTCTATCCTATCCTATCCTGTATCCTATCCAATCCTCTATCCTATCCTATCCTCTATCCTATCAAATCCCCTATCCTATCCTCTATCCTATCCTATCCTCTATCCCATCCTATCGTCTATCCTATCCTCTATCCTATCCTATCCTCTATCCTATCCTATCCTCTATCCTATCCTATCCTCTATCCTATCCTATCCTCTATCCTATTCTATCTTCTATCCTATCCTATCCTCTATCCTATCAAATCCTATCCCGTATCCTATCCAATGCTCTATCCTATCCTATCATCTATCCTCTATCCTATCCAATCCTCTATCCTATCCTATCCTCTATCCTATCATATCCTCTATCCTATAATATCCTCTATCCTATCCTATCCTCTATCCAATCCTCTATCCTATCCTATCCTCTATTCTATGCTATATTCTATCCTATCCTATCCTCTATCCTATCCTATCGTCTATGCTATCCTCTATAATATCCTATCCTCTATCCTATCCTATCCTCTACCCTATCCTATCCTCTATCCTATCCTATCGTCTATCCTATCCTCTATAATATCCTATCCTCTATCCTATCCTATCCTCTATCCTATCCTATGCTCTATCCTATCCTGTCCTCTATCCTATCCTATCCTCTATCCTATCCTCTATCCTATCCTCTAAACTAGAGTATCCTCTATCCTATCCTATCCAATCCCCTATCCTATGCTCTATCCTATCCTGTCCTCTATCCTATCCTCACCTCTATCCTATCCTCTATCCTATCCTCTACCCTATCCTATCCAATCCCCTATCCTATGCTCTATCCTATCCTACCCTCTATAATATCGTATACTCTATCATGTCCTATCCTCTATCCTATAATATCCTCTATCCTATCCTATCCTCTATCCAATCCTCTATCCTATCCTATCCTCTATTCTATCATATCCTCTATCCTATCCTATCCTCTGTGCTATCCTATCTTCTATCCTATCCTATACTCTATCCTATCAAATCCCCTATCCTATCCTCTATCCTATCCTATCCTCTATCCTATAGTCTATCCTATCCTCTATCCTATCCTATCCTCTACCCTATCCCATCCTCTTACCTATCCTATCCTCTATCCTATCATATCCTCTATCTTATCCTATCCTCTATCCTATCCTATCCTCTATCCTATCCTATCCTCTATAATATCGTATCTTCAATTATATCCTATCGTCTATCCTATCCCATCCCCTATCCTGTCCTTTCCTCTATCCTATCCTATCATCTATCGGTTCCTATTCTCTATCCTATCCTCTATCCTATCCTATCTTTTATAATATCGTATACTCTATCATATCCTATCCTCAATCCTATAATATCATCTATCCTATTCTATCCTCTATCCTATAATATCCTCTGTCCTGTCCAATCCTCTATCCTGTCCTCTATCCTATCATCCATCCTATACTATCCACTATCCTATCCTGTCCTCTAACCTATCCTTTTCTCTATCCTGTCCTGTACTCTATCCTACCCTATCCTCTATCCAATATGATCCTCTATCCTATCCAATCCTCTTTCCTATCCTCTATCCTATCATCCATCCTATACTATCCACTATACTATCCTGTCCTCTAACCTATCCTTTTCTCTATCCTATACTATCCTCTATCCTATCCTATCCTCTATCCTATCCTATCCTCTATCGTATCCTACCATCTATGATATCCTATCCTCTATCCCATCCTATCCTCTATGCAATCCTATCCTGTATCCTATTCTATCCTCTATCCTATCCTATCGTCTATCCTTTCCTATCCTCTACCCTATATCCTATCCCATCCTGCATTCTATCCTATCCTCTATCCTATCCTATCCTCCTTCATATCCCATCCACCATTCTATCCCATCCTCAATCCTATCCTATCCTCGGATATGGGATTGGATAGGATAGAGGATAGGATATGATAGAGGATAGAATAGGATCAATGATAGGATAGGATAGAGGATAGGATAGGGTAGCGGATAGGATAGGATAGAGGATAGGATAGGATAGAGTATAGGATAGGATAGGATAGAGGATAGAATAGGATAGAGGATAGGATAGGATGGGGACCGAGGGGATATGGGCTTAGTAGTGGAGACTCGGATCCACTACTAGGTATTCCACAGTGGTGGCGGTCATATCCCTAAAATCCTCTACGCTCCACCTCCTCGTGGTGGTCCCTGGGAACACACACAGTTGTGTGTTGCTAACGGAGCGAGGGGTATTCCGCGGGAAGTAGTCCTAATGATGTGTGAGGCGATGCCGGCGGGATCTTCGGATCCTGGCAGGGCCTCCCTTGCCGGTAAGGTTCACACGGAGGGATGAAAAACTGCGGAATGGGTCCTGCGATAACGACCGGGGAGGTCGCCGCAGGGCCCTGGCCGTAAACCGGTGGTCATGTTTTACCGGAACGGTGGTCTTGCCTTAACCGGCCGGGCCGCGAGGATGATAACCTCTATAAAAATCCCCAACCCTAAGCTTCGGTGCGCGGCGAGAGGGTACGCCCTGGTAACAGGGCGTGGCTGGTGGGGTACACCAGTCGCGAGCGCACCAACAACCACTGGATACCTGGCGCCTCCAGTGCGTATCTAGCCTTACCCGGGTAGTGGGGGCTCTGCCCGGGTGGACCTTGTTTCCCGCCATATTCGTGGGATCTTTATGGATGCTTTTTTAATAAACAAAAATGAGGAGGTTAAGGAGGGGGAACCACACCCGGAAGTGGTTGAGGGGGGAGCTGTGGTGGCAGTGCCATTGGTGAGGGGACCACCACCGGCCCGGGTGAATCTGATGCCGCCTCCGGCACCGGTTCCCCGGGATCCCAGGCCCCGGCCTGGGAGGGGTACCCCGGTGCCCGATCAGGAGGATGGCCGGGCGTCGGTCCGCTCGGGGGTCAGCAGCGGGAGCAGAAAGCGACCGCTGGATTCGGCGAAGGTCTCGCCGACGCCGGTCGACAAGCGGGGGCGCCTTGAAGAGACCTCCCAGAAACCACGCCCGGAGATAAGAAGCCTTCTCCCCGGAGAGCTGGCGTCTCTAATTGTTGAGCGGTCCCGCGACAACCGGGATATGGCGGAACGGAGCCGGAACCTGAAGGGGACATTCCTCAAAGGGTTCCGGGACAACCATGAGGATATAGAGGCGGCGGTACAGGAGCTAGTCCTCAGGGGCGTCCAGGGTGGACACCATCTATCGGACTCCTGCCCTCCCTCCCTCATGGACCCCGAAAGCGCCTGGCTGCGGGAGAGGTGCGCGGCACTCGAGAGGGAACTCCGGGATACCCGCGAAACGCTGGAGGCCATCAGGGGGGAACTGATGGCGATGAAGCGTTTGCGGGACGCTGCCCCCCTGCCGGCCCCTAGCGTCGGAGCGGAGATAGTGGCGCCCGCATCAGACATGTTGGCTCAGATGCGGGCGTTGCTGGAGGCGGGGTTGGGCTCGATCCGTCAGGAGATGCGGGCGGAGCTCCGGCGCGCGCTCGTGGCCGCTGCCCCGGCCGCGGGAACGCGTAGTGCCCCCCAACCGCCGCCTCCTATGCCTCTGGCGCTGCCGACACCCGCGCCGCCGACGCCGGCCCCTGCCCCGGTGGCGGGAGAGGCCGCGAAGGCGAAAAAGAAGAAGAAGAAGGGGGCGAATGCCGCGGCCCAGGTCCCGTCCACCACCCCGGCCCCGGCTGCCTCTGATGAGGACACCTGGGCGAGGATGGTGGGCAGGCGAGAGAAAGCCGCTGCGAAGGCCGCTGCCAAAGCCGGGAAGTCCGCACCCACCCAGAAGGGAGGGAATGCTGCGGCCTCTGCCGTGAAGGGCAGGAACGCCCCGACCAGGGTGAAAGCCCCCCCTCGTGCGGCGGCGGTCACGCTGACCGTCCCCGAGGGGGTAAAGACCACGTACGAGGAGGCGATCCGGAGGGCACGCCAGGGTGTCGACCTCGACGCCCTTGGCATTGGGGCCCTCCACTGGAAGAGGGCGGTAACCGGGGGTCTCGTTATAGAGGTCCCCGGGGCCGACGGAGGCTCCAAGGCCGACGCCCTGGCGGCGAAGATGTCCGCCGTCCTGGGGGACATGGGGGTGAAGATCTCCAGGCCCGTGAAGAAGGCGGAATTCCGCCTCACGGGCCTGGATGTGTCCGTGACCCCCCGGGAGGTGGCCGAGGCGGTTGCAAAGGCCGGGGGCTGCACCGTCGAGTCCGTGAGGGTGGGGGAGGTGAAGATCCCACCCAACGGGCTCGGCACGATATGGGTGCAGTGCCCGGCCGTAGCAGTGCTGGCCTTGGAAAAGGCCGGCAAAGTGAGGGTGGGGTGGTCTACCGCCCAGGTGGTGGTTCTGGAGGCGCGGCCGCTGCAGTGCTTCCGCTGCCTAGCCCTGGGCCACGTCCGGCAGCAGTGCACTGCAGCGGAGGACCGCAGCGGCCATTGTTACCGCTGCGGGGATGCGTCCCACCGGGCGGTGGACTGCAAGGCCCTACCCCACTGCGTGGTTTGCGCGGCGGTGGGCAGGCCGGCAAACCACAAGGCGGGGAGTAAAGCCTGCTCCCCGCCTCCGAAGGAGAAGAAGGGCGCAAAAAAGGGGGGCGGTGTGGCGCCTCCCCAAAACCCGCCGAAAAGCCCGCCGAGAGGGACCCAGAGGTCATTAAAGGACACTCCCACCACCTCCTCCCAACAAACCAGTATGGAGGTGGAGGAAGACCCGAACGGGGCGAGGGACACTAATCCCCCTGCCCCCCCATCCATCGTTGGGGACGAGAGGCCTGAAGGCGCCGCATAATGGCCCACGCGCCTCGCCGGTCTCCCCAGCCGGTCCTCCAGGCCGTCGTCTCGGAGCCGTACACCGTCCCGGACCATCCACACTGGTTCGGTGACGCTGACGGCTCCGTGGCGGTGTGGTCACGTCGACATTCGGCGACCGTACCCCCCTGCTCCGTGGTCGAACGGGGCAGGGGGATGGTAATGGTGAAGTGGGGAAGACTTCTGGTCGTGGGGTGCTACAGCTCACCCAGTTATGACTCCGCCGCACTCGGGAGGTTCCTGGACCGGCTGGGGCTTATGATAGCCCCACATTTAGCCGGTCCGGTGTTGGTCCTGGGGGACTTCAATGCCAGGTCCACCACATGGGGAAACCCCGGGACCAACGCCCGAGGCGGAGTCCTAGAAGACTGGGCGGAGGGGATGGAGCTCCGGTTGTTAAACCGGGGCTCCGTGCCTACGTGCGTGAGGTGGAACGGCTGGTCGATAGTGGATGTATCGTTCGCGACCGCCGCCGCCTCTCGCCGTGTGTCCAACTGGCGGGTCTGGGATGGAGAAACTTTGTCGGACCACTGCTACATCCTGATGGACGTGGCAGTGGTCTCGGACCCGCCGATGGACACGCCCCTCCGGCGTGGCACCCCGTCAGCGCCCAGATGGGCGCTGAAACGACTAGACGGGGACCTACTGAGGGCCGCAATTATCGGCTCCGCCTGGCCATCGGCCAGGGAGCGCGGGGCACAAAAGGGGGCGACTTGGATCCGGGACACGTTGCAAATGATTTGCGACGTGGCGATGCCCCGGGTCCGAGCTCAGCCCCCGAGAAAGTCAACATACTGGTGGTCGGGGGAGCTGGCCGAACTACGCAGTTCGGCCGGCCGAGCCCGCCGCCAGTACACCCGCGCCCGTCGCCGCCATTTTCTGGGCGGTGACGCGGAGCCGAGGGTCGCCGAGCTGTACAGGGAGTACAGATCGGCGGCTGTGGCCCTCAAGCGTGCTATAGCCGCTGCTAAGGCCAGGGCCTGGGAAGAGCTCCTGCTCACCCTCCGTGACGACCCATGGGGACGCCCATACAAGGCGGTGCTTGGGAAGCTCCGCCCCTGGGCGTCCCCGGTCACGGAGAGGTTAGACCCTCTCTTCCCCGCAGCGATGGGGAAGAGGTGAGGAGGGAACGCGCCCCGGAGCCGACCACAGAATGGTCGGATGAGTTCCGGGTCACCGAGTGGGAGCTTGACCGGGCCGTCCGGGAACTCCGGGCTGGAGGCAAGAAGGCCCCCGGCCCCGATGGGGTTCCCGGTGGTGTAATGGCCTTGGCCCTAAGGGTCCTCGCCCCGGCGTTCAGGAGCGTTATGGACGCGAGCCTGCGCCGGGGAGTCTTCCCCACAGTGTGGAAAAGTGCCTGCCTGGTTCTCCTCCACAAGGAGGGGAAACCCGCAGAGTCTCCCTCTGCATACCGGCCGGTATGTTTACTCGACGAGGCGGGCAAGCTGTTCGAAAGAATAATTGCTGCCCGCCTCGTCGAGCACCTGTCGCGAGGTGGTCCCGACCTGAGCGACAGCCAGTACGGGTTCCGGAGGGGGCGCTCCACGATAGACGCCTTGGAGCGCCTGCTTCTCCTCCGTGAACGGGCTGTCGCTCGGGGCAGGGTGTTGATTGCGGTGTCGTTGGACATCTCCAACGCTTTCAACTCCCTGCCCTGGAAGGAGATAGCGGGGGCGATGGAATATTTCCAGGTGCCCCCCTATCTCCGGGAGGTGGTCGGCGACTACCTCCGCGGCAGAGAGGTGGTGTTTACCGGCCGGTACAAGATCGTGCATATGAGGGAGATGCACCGCGGGGTTCCGCAGGGGTCGGTCCTCGGGCCGCTCCTGTGGAACCTGGCATTCGACGCGGTGCTGCGGGTTGTCCTCCCCCCGGGTACGGGTGTCATCTGTTATGCAGATGACACCCTAGTATACGCGGAGGGGGAGGATTGGAGGAGAACCAGGCACCTGGCAGAGGCTGCCCTGGACTGCGTTGTCGGGCGAATCCGGAGGATGGGGCTAACCGTGGCCGCCGCAAAGACCGACGCGATCTGGCTGTATGGATCGCCTCGGCCGTGGCGGCTGCCCCGAGGTCAAGACCTCCGGATTCGTGTCGCCGGGACCTCCGTCGAGATCGGGCCCAGTATGAGATACCTGGGCCTGGTGATCGACGGCCGCTGGCGTTTCGTGGAGCACTTCGAGCTCCTCGCCCCCCGATTAGAGAGGACGGCATCCGCCCTTGCGCGGCTGCTGCCTAATATCGGGGGGCCGGAGCTGAATGTCCGCCGCCTCTATATGGAGGTGGTGCGGTCCATTGCCCTATATGGGGCCCCCGTGTGGCACCGCTCGCTCGGGGCCAGCCAGAAAAGCCAAGACCTCTTAGAAAGAGAGCGGCGACGGCTGGCCCTGCGGGCCATACGGGGGTACCGCACCATCTCTGGGGAGGTGGCGGGTCTCCTCGCCGTGGTTCCACCACTCCATTTGGTGGCGGCGGAGCGGGCGAAACTATACCATATCGCCCGCTCGTTTCGCCGCCCGCCGGGGGTGGAACTCACGAGCGAGGAGGAGGAGGAGCTCGAGGCTCAGAAACGCCAGGCCCGGGCGGACGTATTTGCGGAGTGGAGGGTGCTCCTGGCACCCTCCACACGTCCGATTGTCCGGGCCCTCCTGCCCATATTTCTTATATGGTGCGGGAGGCGGGGAAGGCTGACCTTCCGCCTCACGCAGGTGCTCTCCGGTCACGGTTGTTTCGGAGAGTACCTGCATAGGATGGGGCGGGAGCCGACCACGCAGTGCCACCACTGCGACGAGAATGTGGACACGGCGCGGCACACCTTAGAGGAGTGCCAGGCCTGGGCCGAGCCGCGCCGTGTCCTTAGAGACGCAGTGGGCGGGTGGGACCTCTCGCTGCCGACCGTGGTCGACCACATGGTCGACAGCGAGGGGTCGTGGAGAGCGGTGGCCTCCTTCTGTGAGGTTGTAATGACCCAGAAGGTTGCCGCCGAGCGGGCCCGGGAACGGGACCCGGGCTCGGCGAGGAGGGTGTGGGCGCGGGGACGACCCCCGCGCCGACGTGTGGCCCCCAGGAGGGGGGCGGCGACGGCTGGGAGGGCGCGGGGGTCTCCCCCGCGCCAACGTGTGCCCCCGGCTGTGGGGGGCGGAGTGGGGCTGGCGCGGGGAGTTTCCCCGCGTCCTGTTATGCCCCCACAACTGGGGGCGGTGAACTTAGGGGCCCGGGGTGTGAGCTGACCCGGGCCCCCGGGGGGAGCATAGCTCCCCCGTGATTGGCCGACACCACGGGTTATTTTCCCGGTGTAGGGGGGTGTCGGTCCGTCCCTCCCCGATTGGGGAGGGGGATCCGTCGGGGGTTTGGGGAAAGGAAGGGTCGGGGCGTGCCGGATCGCGCCTCCGACGGCCCTTCCTCCCGGTGGCGGCGTCTTCTTGCCTCGGCCGGGGCTGGTTCCTTCGGGATACCGGCTCCGAGCGGGGCACGAAGACTCCGGGAGCTGTGGGTGGACCGAGCTGGGCCTCGGGAAGCCCAATCCGAAGGCTCCGGAGATGGGGACACCGGGCGGGTCCCTCCGCCCGGGGTCTTATAGAGTAGGCAGTGGGGGAGGCTAACCCCCTCCCCCGGGGTGGCATGTATTAGCTGGGAGGTGTCCTGTTGAGTACTCGCGTGATCCAGGCACCTCCCGTGTAGCTTAGGTGGGCGTGAGGTTTTAGTGGGTAGTCCCCGGGGGCTCGCCCCCCGGGGAGAATACCACATAACCCCGGCTTCCCCCAGGGAGTCGGGGTATGTATAAAACATTTCCTCACGATAAAAAAAAAAAAAGGATAGGATAGGATAGAGGATAGGACAGGATAGAGGATAGGATAGGATAGAGGATAGGATAGGATAGAGGATAGGATAGGATAGAGGATAGGATAGGATAGAGGATAGGATAGGATAGAGGATAGGATAGGATAGAGGATAGGATAGGATAGAGGATAGGATAGGATAGAGGATAGGATAGGATAGAGGATAGGATAGGATAGAGGATAGGATAGGATAGAGGATAGGATAGGATAGAGGATAGGATAGGATAGAGGATAGGATAGGATAGAGGATAGGATAGGATAGAGGATAGGATAGGATAGAGGATAGGATAGGATAGAGGATAGGATAGGATAGAGGATATTATAAGATAGAGGATAGGATAGGATAGAGGATACGATATTATGGAGTATAGGATAGGATAGAGGATACGATATTATAGGCGATAGGATAGGATGAGGACAGGATAGGATAGAGGATAGGATAGGATGGAGGATTGGATAGGATAGAGGATAGGATAGGATAGAGAATAGGATAGGATAGAGGATACGATAGAGGATTGGATAGGATAGAGGATAGGATAGGATAAAGGATAGGATAGGATAGAGGATAGGATAGGATAGAGGATAGGATATGGGGTTTGGATAGGATAGTGGATAGGATAGGATAGAGGATAATATAGGATAGGATAGAGGATAGGATAGAGGATAGGATAGAGGATAGGATAGAGGATAGGATAGAGGATAGGATAGAGGATAGGATAGAGGATAGGATAGAGGATAGGATAGAGGATAGGATAGAGGATAGGATAGGATGGAGGATACGATATTATAGAGGATAGGATAGGATAGAGGATAGGATAGGATAGAGGATAGAACAGGATAGAGGATAGGATATGATTGAGGATAGGATAGGATTGAGGATAGGATAGGATAGAGGATAGGGTAGGGGATTGTATAGGATAGACGATAGGATGGGATAGAGGATATTACAGGATAGAGGATAGGATAGGATTGAGGATAGTATTGGGTAGAGGATATGATAACATAGATGTTACGATAGGATAGAGGATCGGATAGGATAGAGGATAGGATAGAATAGAGGATAGGATAGGATAGAGGATAGGATAGGATAGAGGATAGGATAGGATAGAGGATAGGATAGGATAGGGGATAGGATAGGATAGGATAGAGGATCGGATAGGATAGATGATAGGATAGGATAGAGGATAGGATAGGATGGATAATAGGATAGGATAGAGGATAGGATAGGATAGAGGATAGGATAGGATAGAGGATAGTATAGGATTGAGGATAGGATAGGATAGAGGATAGGATAGGATAGATGTTAGGATAGGATAGGATAAAGGATAGGATAGGATAGAGGATAGGATAGGACAGTGGATAGGATAGGATAGAGGTTAGGATATGATAGAGGATAGGATAGGATAGGATAGAGGATAGGATAGGATAGAGGATAGGATAGGATAGAGGGTAGGATAGGATAGAGGGTAGGAGACGATGGAGGATAGTATAGGTTCGATGATAGGATAGGATAGAGAATAGGATTGGATAGAGGATAGGATAGGATAGAGGATATTATAGAATAGAGGATAGTGTTGAGGATTCCATAGGATAGAGCATAGGATAGGATAGATGATATTATGGGAAAGAGGATTGAATATGATAGGGTATACGATATTATAGAGGATAGAATAGGATAGAGGATAGGATAGAGGATTAGATAGGATTGAGGTTAGCATAGGATAGAGGATATGATAGTATAGAGGATACGATAATATAGAGGATAGGATAGGATAGGATAGAGGATAGGATAGGGGATTGCATAGGATAGAGGATATTATAGGATAGATGATAGTATAGGATGGAGGATAGCATAGGATAGAGAATAGGATAGGATAGAGGATAGGATAGGATAGAGGGTAGGATAGGAGAGAGGATAGGATAGGATAGAGGATAGGATAGGATAGAGGATAGGATAGGATAGAGGATAGGATAGGATAGAGGATAGGATAGGATAGAGGATAGGACAGGATAGAGGATAGGATATGATTGAGGATAGGATAGGATTGAGGATAGGATAGGGGATTGTATAGAATAGAGGATAGGATGGGATAGAGGATATTATAGGATAGACGATAGGATAGGATTGAGGATAGGATTGGATAGAGGATAGGATAGATGATATGATAGGATAGAGGATAGGATAGGATAGATGATAGGATAGGATAAAGGATTGGATAGAATAGAGGATATTATACCATAGAGGATAGGATAGGATAGAGGATACGATAGAGGATTGGATAGGATAGAGGATAGGATAGGGTTGAGGATAGGATATGGGATTGGATAGGATAGGGGATTGGATAGAATAGAGGATAGGATAGGATGGAGGATAGAATAGGATAGGATAGAGGATAGGATAGGATAGAGGATAGGATAGGATAGAGGATAGGATAGGATAGAGGATAGGATAGGATAGAGGATAGGATAGAGGATAGGATAGGATAGAGGATAGGATAGGATAGAGGGTAGGAGACGATGGAGGATAGTATAGGTTCGATGATAGGATAGGATAGAGAATAGGATTGGATAGAGGATAGGATAGGATAGAGGATATTATAGAATAGAGGATAGTGTTGAGGATTCCATAGGATAGAGCATAGGATAGGATAGATGATATTATGGGAAAGAGGATTGAATATGATAGGGTATACGATATTATAGAGGATAGAATAGGATAGAGGATAGGATAGAGGATTAGATAGGATTGAGGTTAGCATAGGATAGAGGATATGATAGTATAGAGGATACGATAATATAGAGGATAGGATAGGATAGGATAGAGGATAGGATAGGGGATTGCATAGGATAGAGGATATTATAGGATAGATGATAGTATAGGATGGAGGATAGCATAGGATAGAGAATAGGATAGGATAGAGGATAGGATAGGATAGAGGGTAGGATAGGAGAGAGGATAGGATAGGATAGAGGATAGGATAGGATAGAGGATAGGATAGGATAGAGGATAGGATAGGATAGAGGATAGGATAGGATAGAGGATAGGATAGGATAGAGGATAGGACAGGATAGAGGATAGGATATGATTGAGGATAGGATAGGATTGAGGATAGGATAGGGGATTGTATAGGATAGAGGATAGGATGGGATAGAGGATATTATAGGATAGAGGATAGGATAGGATTGAGGATAGGATTGGATAGAGGATAGGATAGATGATATGATAGGATAGAGGATAGGATAGGATAGATGATAGGATAGGATAAAGGATTGGATAGAATAGAGGATATTATACCATAGAGGATAGGATAGGATAGAGGATACGATAGAGGATTGGATAGGATAGAGGATAGGATAGGGTTGAGGATAGGATATGGGATTGGATAGGATAGGGGATTGGATAGAATAGAGGATAGGATAGGATGGAGGATAGAATAGGATAGGATAGAGGATAGGATAGGATAGAGGATAGGATAGGATAGAGGATAGGATAGGATAGAGGATAGGATAGGATAGAGGATAGGATAGAGGATAGGATAGGATAGAGGATAGGATAGGGTTGAGGATAGGATAGAGAATAGGATAGGATTGAGGATAGTATTGGGTAGAGGATATGATAACATAGATGTTACGATAGGATAGAGGATCGGATAGGATAGAGGATAGGATAGAATAGAGGATAGGATAGGATAGAGGATAGGATAGGATAGAGGATAGGATAGGATAGAGGATAGGATAGGATAGGGGATAGGATAGGATAGGATAGAGGATAGGATAGGATAGAGGATAGGATAGGATAGAGGATAGGATAGGATAGAGGATAGGATAGGATAGAGGATAGGATAGGATAGAGGATAGGATAGAGGATAGAATAGGATAGAGGATAGGATAGGATAGAGCATAGGATAGGATAGAGGATAGGATAGGATAGGATAGAGGATAGGATAAGATAGAGGATAGGATAGGATAGAGGATAGGACAGGATAGAGGATAATATATGATTGAGGATAGGATAGGATTGAGGATAGGATAGGGGATTGTATAGGATAGAGGATAGGATGGGATAGAGGATATTATAGGATAGAGGATAGGATAGGATTGAGGATAGGATTGGATAGAGGATAGGATAGGATAGATGATAGGATAGGATAAACGATTGGATAGAATAGAGGATATTATACCATAGAGGATAGGATAGGATAGAGATTACGATAGAGGATTGGATAGGATAGAGGATAGGATAGGGTTGAGGATAGGATAGGGTATTGGATAGGATAGGGGATTGGATAGAATAGAGGATAGGATAGGATAGAGGATAGAATAGGATTGAGGATAGGATAGGATAGAGGATTAGATACGATAGAGGATAGGATAGGATAGGAGATAGGATAGGGTGAGGATATGACAGGATTGAGTATAGGATAGGGTAGAGGATAGGATAGGATAGAGGATATTATAGGACTGAGGATAGGATTGGATGGAATATAGGATAGGATAGCGGATAGGATAGGATACAGGACAGGATGGAGGATTGGATAGGATAGAGATTAGGATACGATAGAGGATTGGATAGGATAGTATTGAGGATAGGATAGAGAATAGGATAGGATTGAGGATAGTATTGGGTAGAGGATATGATAACATAGATGTTACGATAGGATAGAGGATCGGATAGGATAGAGGATAGGATAGGATAGAGGATAGGATAGGATAGAGGATAGGATAGGATAGAGGATAGGATAGGATAGAGGATAGGATAGGATAGAGGATAGGATAGAGGATAGTATAGGATAGAGGATAGGATAGGATAGAGGATAGGATAGGATAGAGGATAGGACAGGATAGACGATAGGATATGATTGAGGATACAATAGGATTGAGGATAGGATAGGATTGAGGATAGGATAGGGGATTGTATAGGATAGAGGATATTATAGGATAGATGATAGGATAGGATGGAGGATAGCATAGGATAGAGAATAGGATAGGATAGAGGATAGGATAGGATAGAGGAAAGGATAGGATAGAGGATAGGATAGGATAGAGGATTGGATAGGATTGAGGATAGGATAGGATTGAGGATAATAAAGGATAGAGGATAGGATAGGATAGAGGATAGGATAGGATAGAGGATAGGATCGGATACAGGATAGGATCGGATAGAGAATAGGATAGGATAGAGGATAGGATAGGATAGAGGATAGGATAGGATAGAGGATTGGATAGGATAGAGATTGGATATAGAATAGGATAGGATAGGGGATTGCATAGGATAGAGGATATTATAGGATAGATGATAGGATAGGATGGAGGATAGGATAGGATAGAGAATAGGATAGGATAGAGGATAGGATAGGATAGAGGATAGGATAGGATATAGGATAGGATAGGATTTAGGATAGGATTGGATAGAGGATTGGATAGGATAGAGGATATTATAGGATAGAGGATAGGACAGGATAGAGGATAGGATATGATTGAGGATAGGATAGGATTGAGGATAGGATAGGGGATTGTATAGAATAGAGGATAGGATGGGATAGAGGATATTATAGGATAGACGATAGGATAGGATTGAGGATAGGATTGGATAGAGGATAGGATAGATGATATGATAGGATAGAGGATAGGATAGGATAGATGATAGGATAGGATAAAGGATTGGATAGAATAGAGGATATTATACCATAGAGGATAGGATAGGATAGAGGATACGATAGAGGATTGGATAGGATAGAGGATAGGATAGGGTTGAGGATAGGATATGCGATTGGATAGGATAGGGGATTGGATAGAATAGAGGATAGGATAGGATGGAGGATAGAATAGGATAGGATAGAGGATAGGATAGGATAGAGGATAGGATAGG
This sequence comes from Halictus rubicundus, assembly GCF_050948215.1. NCBI lineage: Eukaryota > Metazoa > Arthropoda > Insecta > Hymenoptera > Halictidae > Halictus > Halictus rubicundus. Next base: position 258,602 of record NW_027488722.1, on the reverse strand, counting down.
ATAGAGGATAGGATAGGATAGAGGATAGGATAGGATAGAGGATAGGATAGAGGATAGGATAGGATAGAGGATAGGATAGGATAGAGGGTAGGAGACGATGGAGGATAGTATAGGTTCGATGATAGGATAGGATAGAGAATAGGATTGGATAGAGGATAGGATAGGATAGAGGATATTATAGAATAGAGGATAGTGTTGAGGATTCCATAGGATAGAGCATAGGATAGGATAGATGATATTATGGGAAAGAGGATTGAATATGATAGGGTATACGATATTATAGAGGATAGAATAGGATAGAGGATAGGATAGAGGATTAGATAGGATTGAGGTTAGCATAGGATAGAGGATATGATAGTATAGAGGATACGATAATATAGAGGATAGGATAGGATAGGATAGAGGATAGGATAGGGGATTGCATAGGATAGAGGATATTATAGGATAGATGATAGGATAGGATGGAGGATAGGATAGGATAGAGAATAGGATAGGATAGAGGATAGGATAGGATAGAGGATAGGATAGGATATAGGATAGGATAGGATTTAGGATAGGATTGGATAGAGGATTGGATAGGATAGAGGATATTATAGGATAGAGGATAGGATAGGATGGAGGATAGGATAGGATAGAGAATAGGATACGATAAATGATATTATAGGAATGACGATACGATATGGTAGATGACACGATATTATAGAGGATAGGATACGATAGAGGATAGGATAGGATAGAGGATAGAATATGGGAATGGATAGGATAGAGGATAGGATAGGATAGAGAATAGGATAGGATAGAGGATAGGATAGGATAGAGGATAGGATAGGATAGAGGATAGGATAGGATAGAGGATAGGATAGGATAGAGGATAGGATAGGATAGAGGATAGGATAGGATAGAGGATAAGATAGGATAGAGGATACGATAGGATAGAGGATAGGATAGGATAGAGGATAGGATAGGATACGATAGAGGATAGGATAGGATAGGATAGAGGATAGGATAGGATAGAGGATAGGATAGGATAGAGGCTAGGATAGGACAGAGGATACGATAGGATAGAGGATAGGATAGGATAGAGGATAGGATAGGATAGAGGATAGGATAGGATAGAGGATTGGATAGGATAGAGATTAGGATAGAGAATAGTATAGGATAGGGGATTGCATAGAATAGAGGATATTATAGGATAGATGATAGGATAGGATGGAGGATAGCATAGGATAGAGAATAGGGTAGGATAGAGGATAGGATAGGATAGAGGATAGGATAGGATAGAGGATAGGATAGGATTGAGGATAGGATAGGATAGAGGATAGGATAGGATAGAGGATAGGATAGGATAGAGGATGGGATGGGATACAGGATAGGATAGGATAGAGGATAGGATAGGGGATTGGATAGGAAGGAGGACAGGAGGCGATAGAGGATAGGATAGGATAGAGGATAGGATAGGATAGAGGATAGGATAGGTTATTGGATAGGAAGGAGGACAGGAGACGATAGAGGATAGGATAGGATAGAGGATAGGATAGGATAGAGGATAGGATAGAGGATAGGATAGGATAGGATAGAGGATAGAGGATAGGAGAGAGGATAGGATAGGATAGAGGATAGGATAGGATAGAGGATAGGATAGGATAGAGGATAGGATAGGATAGAGGATAGGATAGGATAGAGGATAGGATAGGATAGAGGATAGGATAGGATAGAGGATAGGATAGGATAGAGGATAGGATAGGATAGAGGATAGGATAGGATAGAGGATAGGATAGGATAGAGGATAGGATAGGATAGGATAGAGGATAGGATAGGATAGAGGGTAGGATAGGATTGAGGATAGGATAGGATAGAGGATAGGATAGGATAGAGGATAGGGTAGGATTGAGGATAGGATAGGATAGAGGATAGGATAGGATAGAGGATAGGATAGGATAGAGGATGGGATGGGATACAGGATAGGATAGGATAGAGGATAGGATAGAGGATAGGATAGGATAGAGGATAGGATAGGATAGAGGATAGGATAGAGGATAGGATAGGATAGGATAGAGGATAGAGGATAGGAGAGAGGATAGGATAGGATAGAGGATAGGATAGGATAGAGGATAGGATAGGATAGAGGATAGGATAGGATAGAGGATAGGATAGGATAGAGGATAGGATAGGATAGGATAGAGGATAGGATAGGATAGAGGGTAGGATAGGATAGAGGATAGGATAGGATAGAGGATAGGATAGGATAGAGGATAGGATAGAGGATAGGATAGGATAGAGGATAGGATAGGATAGAGGATAGAGGATAGGATAGGATAGAGGATAGGATATGATAGAGGATAGGATAGAAGATAGGATAGTATAGAGGATAGGAGAGGATAGAGGATAGGATGGGATAGATGATAGGATAGGATAGAGAATAGGAGACGATAGAGGATATGATAGGATAGAGGATAGGATAGGATAGAGAATAGTGTAGGATAGATGATATTATAGGATAGAGGATAGGATAGGATAGAGGATAGGATAGCATAGAGGATAGGATAGGATAGAGAATAGGATAGGATAGATGATATTATAGGATAGAGGATAGGATAGGATAGGATAGAGGATAGGATCGGATAGAGGATATGATACGGGATTGGATAGGATAGAGGATAGGAGACGATAGAGGATATGATAGGATGGAGGATAGGATAGGATAGAGGATAGGATCGGATAGAGGATAGGATAGGGGATTGGATAGGATAGAGGATAGGAGACGATAGAGGATATGATAGGATAGGATAGGTGATTGGATAGGACAGAGGACAGGAGACGATAGAGGATAGGATAGGATAGAGGATAGGATAGGATAGAGGATAGGATAGGATAGAGGATAGGATAGGATAGAGGATAGGATAGGATAGAGGATAGGATAGGATAGAGGATAGGATAGGATAGGATAGAGGATAGGATAGGGGAATGGATAGGGGATTTTATAGGATAGAGGATAGGAGACGATAGAGGATAGGATAGGTGATTGGATAGGATAGAGGACTGGAGACGATAGAGGGTAGGATAGGTGATTGGATAGGATAGAGGACAGGAGACGATAGAGGATAGGATAGGATAGAGGATAGGATAGGATAGAGGATAGGATAGGATAGAGGATAGGATAGAGGATAGGATAGGATAGGATAGAGGATAGAGGATAGGAGAGAGGATAGGATAGGATAGAGGATAGGATAGGATAGAGGATAGGATAGGATAGAGGATAGGATAGGATAGAGGATAGGATAGGATAGAGGATAGGATAGGATAGGATAGAGGATAGGATAGGATAGAGGGTAGGATAGGATAGAGGATAGGATAGGATAGAGGATAGGATAGGATACAGGATAGGATAGAGGATAGGATAGGATAGAGGATAGGATAGGATAGAGGATAGAGGATAGGATAGGATAGAGGATAGGATATGATAGAGGATAGGATAGAAGATAGGATAGTATAGAGGATAGGAGAGGATAGAGGATAGGATGGGATAGATGATAGGATAGGATAGAGAATAGGAGACGATAGAGGATATGATAGGATAGAGGATAGGATAGGATAGAGAATAGTGTAGGATAGATGATATTATAGGATAGAGGATAAGATAGGATAGAGAATAGGATCGGATCGAGGATAGGATAGGGGATAGGAGAGGATAGAGGATAGGAGACCATAGAGAATATGATATGATAGAGGATAGGATAGGATAGAGAATAGTATAGGATAGATGATATTATAGGATAGAGGATAGGATAGGATAGAGGATAGGATAGCATAGAGGATAGGATAGGATAGAGAATAGGATAGGATAGATGATATTATAGGATAGAGGATAGGATAGGATAGGATAGAGGATAGGATCGGATAGAGGATATGATACGGGATTGGATAGGATAGAGGATAGGAGACGATAGAGGATATGATAGGATGGAGGATAGGATAGGATAGAAGATAGGATCGGATAGAGGATAGGATAGGGGATTGGATAGGATAGAGGATAGGAGACGATAGAGGATATGATAGGATAGGATAGGTGATTGGATAGGACAGAGGACAGGAGACGATAGAGGATAGGATAGGATAGAGGATAGGATAGGATAGAGGATAGGATAGGATAGAGGATAGGATAGGATAGGATAGAGGATAGGATAGGGGAATGGATAGGGGATTTTATAGGATAGAGGATAGGAGACGATAGAGGATAGGATAGGTGATTGGATAGGATAGAGGACTGGAGACGATAGAGGGTAGGATAGGTGATTGGATAGGATAGAGGACAGGAGACGATAGAGGATAGGATAGGATAGAGGATAGGATAGGATAGAGGATAGGATAGTATAGAGGATAGGATAGGATAGAGGATAGGATAGGATAGAGGATAGGATAGGATAGAGGATAGGATAGGATAGAGGATAGGATAGGATAGGATAGAGGATAGGATAGGATAGAGGGTAGGATAGGATTGAGGATAGGATAGGATAGAGGATAGGATAGGATAGAGGATAGGGTAGGATTGAGGATAGGATAGGATAGAGGATAGGATAGGATAGAGGATAGGATAGGATAGAGGATGGGATGGGATACAGGATAGGATAGGATAGAGGATAGGATAGAGGATAGGATAGGATAGAGGATAGGATAGGATAGAGGATAGGATAGAGGATAGGATAGGATAGGATAGAGGATAGAGGATAGGAGAGAGGATAGGATAGGATAGAGGATAGGATAGGATAGAGGATAGGATAGGATAGAGGATAGGATAGGATAGAGGATAGGATAGGATAGAGGATAGGATAGGATAGAGGATAGGATAGGATAGAGGATAGGATAGGATAGGATAGAGGATAGGATAGGATAGAGGGTAGGATAGGATAGAGGATAGGATAGGATAGAGGATAGGATAGGATAGAGGATAGGATAGAGGATAGGATAGGATAGAGGATAGGATAGGATAGAGGATAGAGGATAGGATAGGATAGAGGATAGGATATGATAGAGGATAGGATAGAAGATAGGATAGTATAGAGGATAGGAGAGGATAGATGATAGGATGGGATAGATGATAGGATAGGATAGAGAATAGGAGACGATAGAGGATATGATAGGATAGAGGATAGGATAGGATAGAGAATAGTGTAGGATAGATGATATTATAGGATAGAGGATAGGATAGGATAGAGGATAGGATAGCATAGAGGATAGGATAGGATAGAGAATAGGATAGGATAGATGATATTATAGGATAGAGGATAGGATAGGATAGGATAGAGGATAGGATCGGATAGAGGATATGATACGGGATTGGATAGGATAGAGGATAGGAGACGATAGAGGATATGATAGGATGGAGGATAGGATAGGATAGAGGATAGGATCGGATAGAGGATAGGATAGGGGATTGGATAGGATAGAGGATAGGAGACGATAGAGGATATGATAGGATAGGATAGGTGATTGGATAGGACAGAGGACAGGAGACGATAGAGGATAGGATAGGATAGAGGATAGGATAGGATAGAGGATAGGATAGGATAGAGGATAGGATAGGATAGAGGATAGGATAGGATAGGATAGAGGATAGGATAGGGGAATGGATAGGGGATTTTATAGGATAGAGGATAGGAGACGATAGAGGATAGGATAGGTGATTGGATAGGATAGAGGACTGGAGACGATAGAGGGTAGGATAGGTGATTGGATAGGATAGAGGACAGGAGACGATAGAGGATAGGATAGGATAGAGGATAGGATAGGATAGAGGATAGGATAGGATAGAGGATAGGATAGAGGATAGGATAGGATAGGATAGAGGATAGAGGATAGGAGAGAGGATAGGATAGGATAGAGGATAGGATAGGATAGAGGATAGGATAGGATAGAGGATAGGATAGGATAGAGGATAGGATAGGATAGAGGATAGGTTAGGATAGAGGATAGGATAGGATAGGATAGAGGATAGGATAGGATAGAGGGTAGGATAGGATAGAGGATAGGATAGAGGATAGGATAGGATAGAGGATAGGATAGGATAGAGGATAGAGGATAGGATAGAGGATAGGATAGGATAGAGGATAGAGGATAGGATAGGATAGAGGGTAGGATATGATAGAGGATAGGATAGAAGATAGGATAGTATAGAGGATAGGAGAGGATAGAGGATAGGATAGGATAGAGGATAGGATAGGATAGAGGATAGGATAGGATAGAGGATAGGATAGGATAGAGGATAGGATAGGATAGGATAGAGGATAGGATAGGATAGAGGGTAGGATAGGATAGAGGATAGGATAGGATAGAGGATATAATAGGATACAGGATAGGATAGAGGATAGGATAGGATAGAGGATAGGATAGGATAGAGGATAGAGGATAGGATAGGACAGAGGATAGGATATGATAGAGGATAGGATAGAAGATAGGATAGTATAGAGGATAGGAGAGGATAGAGGATAGGATGGGATAGATGATAGGATAGGATAGAGAATAGGAGACGATAGAGGATATGATAGGATAGAGGATAGGATAGGATAGAGAATAGTGTAGGATAGATGATATTATAGGATAGAGGATAAGATAGGATAGAGAATAGGATCGGATCGAGGATAGGATAGGGGATAGGAGAGGATAGAGGATAGGAGACCATAGAGAATATGATATGATAGAGGATAGGATAGGATAGAGAATAGTATAGGATAGATGATATTATAGGATAGAGGATAGGATAGGATAGAGGATAGGATAGCATAGAGGATAGGATAGGATAGAGAATAGGATAGGATAGATGATATTATAGGATAGAGGATAGGATAGGATAGGATAGAGGATAGGATCGGATAGAGGATATGATACGGGATTGGATAGGATAGAGGGTAGGAGACGATAGAGGATATGATAGGATGGAGGATAGGATAGGATAGAAGATAGGATCGGATAGAGGATAGGATAGGGGATTGGATAGGATAGAGGATAGGAGACGATAGAGGATATGATAGGATAGGATAGGTGATTGGATAGGACAGAGGACAGGAGACGATAGAGGATAGGATAGGATAGAGGATAGGATAGGATAGAGGATAGGATAGGATAGGATAGAGGATAGGATAGGGGAATGGATAGGGGATTTTATAGGATAGAGGATAGGAGACGATAGAGGATAGGATAGGTGATTGGATAGGATAGAGGACTGGAGACGATAGAGGGTAGGATAGGTGATTGGATAGGATAGAGGACAGGAGACGATAGAGGATAGGATAGGATAGAGGATAGGATAGGATAGAGGATAGGATAGTATAGAGGATAGGATAGGATAGAGGATAGGATAGGATAGAGGATAGGATAGGATAGAGGATAGGATAGGATAGAGGATAGGATAGGATAGAGGATAGGATAGGATAGGATAGAGGATAGGATAGGATAGAGGATAGGATAGGATAGAGGATAGGATAGGACAGAGGATACGATAGGATAGAGGATAGGATAGGATAGAGGATAGGATAGGATAGAGGATAGGATAGGATAGAGGATAGGATAGGATAGAGGATTGGATAGGATAGAGATTAGGATAGAGAATAGTATAGGATAGGGTATTGCATAGGATAGAGGATATTATAGGATAGATGATAGGATAGGATGGAGGATAGCATAGGATAGAGAAAAGGATAGGATAGAGGATAGGATAGGATAGAGGATAGGATAGTATAGAGGATAGGATAGGATAGAGGATAGGATAGGATAGAGGATAGGATAGGATAGATGATATTATAGGATAGAGGATAGGATAGTATAGAGGATAGGATAGGATAGAGGATAGAATAGGATAGAGGATAGGATAGGATAGAGGATAGGATAGTATAGAGGATAGGATAGGATAGAGAATAGGATAGGATAGATGATATTATAGGATAGAGGATAGGATAGGATAGATTATAGGATAGGGGAACGGATAGGATAGACGATAGGAGACAATAGGTGATAGGATAGGTGATTGGATAGGATAGAGGACAGGAGACGATAGAGGATAGGATAGGATAGAGGATAGGATAGGATAGATGATATTGTAGGATAGAGGATAGGATAGGATAGAGGATAGGATATTATAGAGGATAGGATAATATAGAGGATAGGATAGGATAGAGGATAGGATAGAGGATAGGATAGAGGATAGGATAGGATAGAGCATAGGATAGGATAGAGGATAGGATAGGATAGAGGATAGAGGATAGGATAGGATAGAGGATAGGATATGATAGAGGATAGGATAGAAGATAGGATAGTATAGAGGATAGGAGAGGATAGAGGATAGGATGGGATAGATGATAGGATAGGATAGAGGATAGGAGACGATAGAGGATAGGATAATATAGAGGATAGAATAGGATAGAGGATAGGATAGGATAGAGGATAGGATAGGATAGAGGATAGGATAGTATAGAGGATAGGATAGGATAGAGAATAGGGTAGGATAGATGATATTATAGGATAGATAATAGGATAGGCTAGATTATATTATAGGATAGAGGATAGGATAGGATAGAGGATAGGATAGGGGAATGGATAGGATAGACGATAGGAGACAATAGTGGATAGGATAGGTGATTGGATAGGATAGAGGACAGGAGACGATAGAGGATAGGATAGGATAGAGGATAGGATAGGTTAGATGATATTATAGGATAGAGGATAGGATAGGATAGAGGATAGGATATTATAGAGGATAGGATAATATAGAGGATAGGATAGGATAGAGGATAGGATAGAGGATAGGATAGGATAGAGCATAGGATAGGATAGAGGATAGGATAGGATAGAGGATAGAGGATAGGATAGGATAGAGGATAGGATATGATAGAGGATAGGATAGAAGATAGGATAGTATAGAGGATAGGAGAGGATAGAGGATAGGATGGGATAGATGATAGGATAGGATAGACGATAGGAGACGATAGAGGATAGGATAATATAGAGGATAGAATAGGATAGAGGATAGGATAGGATAGAGGATAGGATAGGATAGAGGATAGAGGATAGGATAGGATAGAGGATAGGATATGATAGAGGATAGGATAGGATAGAGTTTAGGATAGGATAGACGATAGGATAGGATAGAGAATAGGATAGGATAGATGATATTATAGGATAGAGAATAGGATAGGATAGACGATAGGATCGGATAGAGGTTATGATACGGGATTGGATAGGATAGAGAATAGGAGACGATAGAGGATTATATAGGATAGAGGATAGGATCGGATCGAGGATAGGATAGGGGATAGGAGAGGATAGAGGATAGGAGACCATAGAGAATATGATATGATAGAGGATAGGATAGGATAGAGGACAGGAGACGATAGAGGATAGGATAGGATAGAGGATAGGATAGGATAGATGATATTATAGGATAGAGGATAGGATATTATAGAGGATAGGATAATATAGAGGATAGGATAGGATAGAGGAGAGAATAGAGGATAGGATAGAGGATAGGATAGGATAGAGCATAGGATAGGATAGAGGATAGGATAGGATAGAGGATAGAGGATAGAGGATAGGATAGGATAGAGGATAGGATATGATAGAGGATAGGATAGAAGATAGGATAGTATAGAGGATAGGAGAGGATAGAGGATAGGATATGATAGAGGATAGGATAGGATAGAGTTTAGGATAGGATAGACGATAGGATAGGATAGAGAATAGGATAGGATAGATGATATTATAGGATAGAGAATAGGATAGGATAGACGATAGGATCGGATAGAGGTTATGATACGGGATTGGATAGGATAGAGAATAGGAGACGATAGAGGATTATATAGGATAGAGGATAGGATCGGATCGAGGATAGGATAGGGGATAGGAGAGGATAGAGGATAGGAGACCATAGAGAATATGATATGATAGAGGATAGGATAGGATAGAGAATAGTATAGGATAGATGATATTATAGGATAGAGGATAGGATAGGATAGAGGATAGGATAGGATAGAGGATAGGATAGGATAGAGAATAGGATAGGATAGATGATATTGTAGGATAGAGGATAGGATAGGATAGAGGATAGGATCGGATAGAGGATATGATACGGGATTGGATAGGATAGAGGACAGGAGACGATAGAGGATATGATAGGATGGAGGATAGGATAGGATAGAGGATAGAATCGGATTGAGGATAGGATAGGGGATTGGATAGGATAGAGGATAGGAGACGATAGAGGATATGATAGGATAGAGGATAGGATAGGATAGGTGATTGGATAGGACAGAGGACAGGAGACGATAGAGGATAGGATAGATGATATTATAGGATAGAGGATAGGATAGGATAGAGGATAGGATCGGATAGAGGATAGGATAGGGGATTGGATAGGATAGGATAGAGGATAGGATAGGATAGGATAGAGGATAGGATAGGATAGAGGATAAGATAGGGGAATGGATAGGATAGACGATAGGAGACAATAGGGGTAGGATAGGTGATTGGATAGGATAGAGGACAGGAGACGATAGAGGATAGGATAGGATAGAGGATAGGATAGGATAGATGATATTATAGGATAGAGGATAGGATATTATAGAGGATAGGATAATATAGAGGATAGGATAGGATAGAGGATAGGATAGAGGATAGGATAGAGGATAGGATAGGATAGAGCATAGGATAGTATAGAGGATAGGAGAGGATAGAGGATAGGATGGGATAGATGATAGGATAGGATAGAGGATAGGAGACGATAGAGGATAGGATAATATAGAGGATAGAATAGGATAGAGGATAGGATAGGATAGAGGATAGGATAGGATAGAGGATAGAGGATAGGATAGGATAGAGGATAGGATATGATAGAGGATAGGATAGGATAGAGTTTAGGATAGGATAGAGGATAGGGTAGGATAGAGAATAGGATAGGATAGATGATATTATAGGATAGAGAATAGGATAGGATAGACGATAGGATCGGATAGAGGTTATGATACGGGATTGGATAGGATAGAGGATAGGAGACGATAGAGGATATGATAGGATAGAGGATAGGATAGGATAGAGGATAGGATAGGATAGATGATATTATAGGATAGAGGATAGGATAGGATAGAGGATAGGATAGGATAGAGGATAGGATAGGATAGAGGATAGGATAGGATAGAGAATAGGAGACGATAGAGGATATGATAGGATAGAGGATAGGATAGGATAGAGGATAGGATAGGATAGAGAATAGTGTAGGATAGATGATATTATAGGATAGAGGATAAGATAGGATAGAGGATAGGATCGGATAGAGGATATGATACGGGATTGGATAGGATAGAGGAGAGGAGACGATAGAGGATATGATACGGGATTTTATAGGATAGAGGATAGGAGACGATAGAGGATAGGATAGGTGATTGGATAGGATAGAGGACTGGAGACGATAGAGGGTAGGATAGGTGATTGGATAGGATAGAGGACAGGAGATGATAGAGGATAGGATAGGATAGAGGATAGGATAGGATAGAGGATAGGATCGGATAGAGGTTATGATACGGGATTGGATAGGATAGAGGACAGGAGACGATAGAGGATATGATAGGATGGAGGATAGGATAGGATAGATGATAGAATCGGATTGAGGATAGGATAGGGGATTGGATAGGATAGAGGATAGGAGACGATAGAGGATATGATAGGATAGAGGATAGGATAGGATAGGTGATTGGATAGGACAGAGGACAGGAGACGATAGAGGATAGGATAGGATAGAGGATAGGATAGGATAGAGGATAGGATAGTATAGAGGATAGGATAGGGTAGAGGATAGGATAGGATAGAGGATAGGATAGGATAGAGGATAGGATAGGATAGATGATATTATAGGATAGAGGATAGGATAGGCTAGAGGATAGGATCGGATAGAGGATAGGATAGGGGATTGGATAGGATAGGATAGAGGATAGGATAGGATAGGATAGAGGATAGGATAGGATAGAGGATAAGATAGGGGAATGGATAGGGGATTTTATAGGATAGAGCATAGGAGACGATAGAGGATAGGATAGGTGATTGGATAGGATAGAGGACTGGAGACGATAGAGGGTAGGATAGGTGATTGGATAGGATAGAGGACAGGAGATGATAGAGGATAGGATAGGATAGAGGATATGATAGGATAGAGGATATGATAGTATAGAGGATAGGATAGGATAGAGGATAGGATAGGATAGAGGATAGGATAGGATAGAGGATAGGATAGTATAGAGGATAGGATAGGATAGAGAATAGGGTAGGATAGATGATATTATAGGATAGAGAATAGGATAGGATAGATGATATTATAGGATAGAGGATAGGATAGGATAGAGGATAGGATAGGGGAATGGATAGGATAGACGATAGGAGACAATAGGGGTAGGATAGGTGATTGGATAGGATAGAGGACAGGAGACGATAGAGGATAGGATAGGATAGAGGATAGGATAGGATAGATGATATTATAGGATAGAGGATAGGATATTATAGAGGATAGGATAATATAGAGGATAGGATAGGATAGAGGATAGGATAGAGGATAGGATAGAGGATAGGATAGGATAGAGCATAGGATAGGATAGAGGATAGGATAGGATAGAGGATAGAGGATAGAGGATAGGATAGGATAGAGGATAGGATATGATAGAGGATAGGATAGAAGATAGGATAGTATAGAGGATAGGAGAGGATAGAGGATAGGATGGGATAGAGGATAGGATAGGATAGATGATATTATAGGATAGAGGATAGGATAGGATAGAGGATAGGATAGGATAGAGGATAGGATAGGATAGAGAATAGGAGACGATAGAGGATATGATAGGATAGAGTTTAGGATAGGATAGAGGATAGGATAGGATAGAGAATAGGATAGGATAGATGATATTATAGGATAGAGAATAGGATAGGATAGACGATAGGATCGGATAGAGGTTATGATAGGGGATAGGAGAGGATAGAGGATAGGAGACGATAGAGGATATGATAGGATAGAGGATAGGATAGGATAGAGGATAGGATAGGATAGATGATATTATGGGATAGAGGATAGGATAGGATAGAGGATAGGATAGGATAGAGGATAGGATAGGATAGAGGATAGGATAGGATAGAGAATAGGAGACGATAGAGGATATGATAGGATAGAGGATAGGATAGGATAGAGGATAGGATAGGATAGAGAATAGTGTAGGATAGATGATATTATAGGATAGAGGATAAGATAGGATAGAGGATAGGATCGGATAGAGGATATGATACGGGATTGGATAGGATAGAGGAGAGGAGACGATAGAGGATATGATAGGATGGAGGATAGGATAGGATAGAGGATAGGATCGGATTGAGGATAGGATAGGGGATTGGATAGGATAGAGGATAGGAGACGATAGAGGATATGATAGGATAGAGGATAGGATAGCATAGGTAATTGGATAGGACAGAGGACAGGAGACGATAGAGGATAGGATAGGATAGAGGATAGGATAGGATAGAGGATAGGATAGTATAGAGGATAGGATAGGATAGAGGATAGGATATGATAGAGGATAGGATAGGATAGAGGATAGGATAGGACAGATGATATTATAGGATAGAGGATAGGATAGTATAGAGGATAGGATCGGATAGAGGATAGGATAGGGGATTGGATAGGATAGGATAGAGGATAGGATAGGATAGGATAGAGGATAGGATCGGATAGAGGATATGATACGGGATTTTATAGGATAGAGGATAGGAGACGATAGAGGATAGGATAGGTGATTGGATAGGATAGAGGACTGGAGACGATAGAGGGTAGGATAGGTGATTGGATAGGATAGAGGACAGGAGATGATAGAGGATAGGATAGGATAGAGGATAGGATAGGATAGAGGATAGGATAGGATAGAGGATAGGATAGGATAGAGGATAGGATAGGATAGAGGATAGGATAGTATAGAGGATAGGATAGGATAGAGAATAGGGTAGGATAGATGATATTATAGGATAGAGAATAGGATAGGATAGATGATATTATAGGATAGAGGATAGGATAGGATAGAGGATAGGATAGGGGAATGGATAGGATAGACGATAGGAGACAATAGGGGATAGGATAGGTGATTGGATAGGATAGAGGGCAGGAGACGATAGAGGATAGGATAGGATAGAGGATAGGATAGGATAGATGATATTATAGGATAGAGGATAGGATAGGATAGAGGATAGGATATTATAGAGGATAGGATAATATAGAGGATAGGATAGGATAGAGGATAGGATAGAGGATAGGATAGAGGATAGGATAGAGGATAGGATAGGATAGAGCATAGGATAGGATAGATGATAGGATAGGATAGAGGATAGAGGATAGGATAGGATAGAGGATAGGATATGATAGAGGATAGGATAGAAGATAGGATAGTATAGAGGATAGGAGAGGATAGAGGATAGGATGGGATAGATGATAGGATAGGATAGAGGATAGGAGACGATAGAGGATAGGATAATATAGAGGATAGAATAGGATAGAGGATAGGATAGGATAGAGGATAGGATAGGATAGAGGATAGAGGATAGGATAGGATAGAGGATAGGATATGATAGAGGATAGGATAGGATAGAGTTTAGGATAGGATAGAGGATAGGATAGGATAGAGAATAGGATAGGATAGATGATATTATAGGATAGAGAATAGGATAGGATAGACGATAGGATCGGATAGAGGTTATGATACGGGATTGGATAGGATAGAGGATAGGAGACGATAGAGGATATGATAGGATAGAGGATAGGATAGGATAGAGGATAGGATAGGATAGATGATATTATAGGATAGAGGATAGGATAGGATAGAGGATAGGATAGGATAGGATAGAGGATAGGATAGGATAGAGAATAGGGGACGATAGAGGATATGATAGGATAGAGGATAGGATAGGATAGAGGATAGGATAGGATAGAGAATAGTGTAGGATAGATGATATTATAGGATAGAGGATAAGATAGGATAGAGGATAGGATCGGATCGAGGATAGGATAGGGGATAGGAGAGGATAGAAGATAGGAGACCATAGAGAATATGATATGATAGAGGATAGGATAGGATAGAGAATAGTATAGGATAGATGATATTATAGGATAGAGGATAGGATAGGATAGAGGATAGGATAGGATAGATGATAGGATAGGATAGAGAATAGGATAGGATAGATGATATTGTAGGATAGAGGATAGGATGCGATAGAGGATAGGATCGGATAGAGGATATGATACGGGATTGGATAGGATAGATTACATGAGACGATAGAGGATATGATAGGATGGAGGATAGGATAGGATAGAGGATAGGATCGGATTGAGGATAGGATAGGGGATTGGATAGGATAGAGGATAGGAGACGATAGAGGATATGATAGGATAGAGGATAGGATAGGATAGGTGATTGGATAGGACAGAGGACAGGAGACGATAGATGATTGGATAGGATAGAGGATAGGAGACGATAGAGGATAGGATAGTATAGAGGATAGGATAGGATAGAGGACAGGATAGGATAGGATAGAGGATAGGATAGGATAGATGATATTATAGGATAGAGGATAGGATAGGATAGAGGATAGGATCGGATAGAGGATAGGATAGGGGATTGGATAGGATAGGATACAGGATAGGATAGGATAGAGGATAAGATAGGGGAATGGATAGGGGATTTTATAGGATAGAGGATAGGAGACGATAGAGGATAGGATAGGTGATTGGATAGGATAGAGGACTGGAGACGATAGAGGGTAGGATAGGTGATTGGATAGGATAGAGGACAGGAGATGATAGAGGATAGGATAGGATAGAGGATAGGATAGGATAGATGATATTATAGGATAGAGGATAGGATAGGATAGAGGATAGGATAGGGGAATGGATAGGATAGACGATAGGAGACAATAGGGGATAGGATAGCTGATTGGATAGGACAGAGGACAGGAGACGATAGAGGATAGGATAAGATAGAGGATAGGATAGGATAGTGGATAGGATAGTATAGAGGATAGGATAGGATAGAGGATAGGATAGGATAGAGGATATGATACGGGATTGGATAGGATAGAGGACAGGAGACGATAGAGGATATGATAGGATGGAGGATAGGATAGGATAGAGGATAGGATCGGATAGAGGATAGGATAGGGGATTGGATAGGATAGAGGATAGGAGACGATAGAGGATAGTATGGGATAGAGAATAGGATAGGATAGATGATATTATAGGATAGAGGATAGGATAGGATAGAGGATAGGATAGGATAGAGGATAGGATAGGATAGAGGATAGGATAGGATAGAGGATAGGATATTATAGAGGATAGGATAATATAGAGGATAGGATAGGATAGAGGATAGGATAGAGGATAGGATAGAGGATAGGATAGAGGATAGGATAGGATAGAGGATAGGATAGGATAGAGAATAGGGTAGAATAGATGATATTATAGGATAGAGAATAGGATAGGATAGATGATATTATAGGATAGAGGATAGGATAGGATAGAGGATAGGATAGGGGAATGGATAGGATAGACGATAGGAGACAATAGGGGATAGGATAGGTGATTGGATAGGATAGAGGACAGGAGACGATAGAGGAGAGGATAGGATAGAGGATAGGATAGGATAGATGATATTATAGGATAGAGGATCGGATAGGATAGAGGATATTATAGGATAGATTATAGGATAATATTGAGAATAGGATAGGATAGAGGATAGAATAGGGGATTGGATAGGATAGAGTATATTATAGGATAGAGGATAGGATAGGACTGAGGATACGATTGGGGATTGAATAGGATAGAGGATAGGATAGAATAGAGGATAGGATAGAATAGAGGATAGAATAGGATAGAGGATAGGATAGGATAGAGATTAGGATAGAGAATAGGGTAGGATAGAGGATAGGATAGGATTGAGGATAGGATAGGGTTGAGGATAGGATAGGGGATTGGATAGGATAGAGGATATTATCGGATAGTGGAAATGATAGGATGGATAATAGGATAGAGGATAGGATAGAGGATCGGATGGGATAGAGGATATTATAGGATAGATTACAGGATAATATTGAGGATAGGATTGGATAGAGGATAGGATGGGGGATTGGATTGGATAGAGGATGTTATAGGATAGAGGATAGGATAGGATGGAGGATAGGATAGGATAGAGAATAGGATAGGATAGGGGATAGGCTCGGTTAGAGGAAAGGATAGGATTGAGGATAGGATAGGATAGAGGATACGATAGAGGATAGGATAGGATAGAGGATAGGATAGGATAGATGATAGGATAGGATGGAGGATAGGATAGGATAGACGATATGATAGGATAGAGGATAGGATAGGATAGAGGATAGAACAGGATAGAGGATAGGATATGATTGAGGATAGGATAGGATTGTGGATAGGATAGGATAGATGATAGGATAGGGGATTGTATAGGATAGAGGATAGGATGGGATAGAGGATATTACAGGATAGAGGATAGGATAGGATTGAAGATAGGATTGGATAGAGGATAGGATAGATGATATGATAGGATAGAGGATAGGATAGGATTGAGGATAGGATAGGGTTGAGGATAGGAGAGGGGATTGGATAGGATAGGGGATTGGATAGAATAGAGGATAGGATAGGGTAGAGGATAGGATAGGATATAGGATAGGATAGGATATAGGATAGGATAGGATTTAGGATAGGATTGGTTAGAGGTTTGGATAGGATAGGGGATTGGGTAGGATAGATGATAGGATACGATAGAGGGTAGGATAGGATAGAGGATAGGATAGGGGATTGGATAGGATAGAGGGTATGATAGGATAGAGGATAGGATAGGGTAGAGGATAGGATAGGATTGAGGAAAGGATAGGATAGAGGATAGGATAGGACAGAGGATAGGATAGGATAGAGGATAGGATAGGATAGAGGATAGGATAGGGGATTGGATAGGATAGAGGATAGGATAGAATAGAGGATAGGATAGAATAGAGGATAGTATAGGATAGATGATAGGATAGAGGATTGGATGGGATAGAGGATAGGATAGGATAGAGGATAGGATAGGATTGAGGATAGGATAGGATTGAGCATAGTATAGGATAGATGATACGATAGAGGATTGGATAGGATAGAGTATATTATAGGATAGAGGATAGGATAGGACTGAGGATAGGATTGGGGATTGAATAGGATAGAGGATAGGATAGGATAGAGGATAGGGTAGGATAGAGGGTTGGATAGGATAGAGGATAGGATAGGATAGAGGATAGGATAGGATAGAGGATAGGATAGGATAGAGGATGGGATAGGATAAAGGATAGGATAGGATAGAGGATAGGATAGGATAGAGGATAGGATAGGATAGAGGATAGGATAGGATAGAGGATTGGATAGGATAGAGATTAGGATAGAGAATAGGATAGGATAGAGGATAGGATAGAGGATATTATAGGATAGATGATAGGATAGGATGGAGGATAGCATAGGATAGAGAATAGGATAGGATAGAGGATAGGATAGGATAGAGGATAGGATAGGATAGAGGAAAGGATAGGATAGAGGATAGGATAGGATAGAGGATTGGATAGCATACAGGATAGGATAGGATAGAGGATAGGATAGGATACAAGATAGGATAGGATAGAGGATAGGATAGGATAGAGAATAGGATACGATAAATGATATTATAGGAACACGATACGATATGATAGATGATACGATATTATAGAGGATAGGATACGAAAGAGGATAGGATAGGATAGAGGATAGAATATGGGATTGGATAGGATATACGATAGGATAGGATAGAGGATAGGATAGGATAGAGGATAGGATGGGATAGAGGATAGGATAGGATAGTGGATAGGATAGGATAGGATAGAGGATATGATAGGATAGAGGATAGGATAGGATAAAAGGATAGGATAGGATAGAGGATAGGATAGGATAGAGGATAGGATAGGATAGAGGATAGGATAGAATAGAGTATAGGATAGGATAGAGGATAGGATAGGATAGAGGATAGGATAGGATAGAGGATAGGATAGGATAGAGGATAGGATAGGATACAGGATAGGATTGGATAGAGGATAGGATAGGATGGAGGATAGGATTGGGGATTGGATAGGATAGAGGATAGGAGACGATAGAGGATAGGATAGGATAGAGCATAGGATAGGATAGAGGATAGGATAGGATAGAGGATAGGATAGGATAGAGGATAGGATAGGATAGAGGATAGGATAGGATAGAGGATAGGATAGGATAGAGGATAGGATAGGATAGAGGATAGGATAGGATAGAGGATAGGATAGGATAGAGGATAGGATAGGATAGAGTATAGGATAGGATAGAGAATAGGATAGGATAGGATAGATGACAGGAAAGGATTGAGGATAGGGTAGGATAGAGGATAGGATAGGATAGAGGATAGGATAGTATAGAGGATAGGATAGGATAGAGGATAGGATAGGATAGAGGATAGGATAGGATAGAGGATAGGATAGGATAGAGGATAGGATAGTATAGAGGATAGGATAGGATAGAGAATAGGGTAGGATAGATGATATTATAGGATAGAGAATAGGATAGGATAGATGATATTATAGGATAGAGGATAGGATAGGATAGAGGATAGGATAGGGGAATGGATAGGATAGACGATAGGAGACAATAGGGGTAGGATAGGTGATTGGATAGGATAGAGGACAGGAGACGATAGAGGATAGGATAGGATAGAGGATAGGATAGGATAGATGATATTATAGGATAGAGGATAGGATAGGATAGAGGATAGGATAGGATAGAGGATAGGATAGGATAGAGAATAGGGGACGATAGAGGATATGATAGGATAGGTGATTGGATAGGACAGAGGACAGGAGACGATAGAGGATAGGATAGGATAGATGATATTATAGGATAGAGGATAGGATAGGATAGAGGATAGGATATTATAGAGGATAGGATAATATAGAGGATAGGATAGGATAGAGGATAGGATAGAGGATAGGATAGAGGATAGGATAGAGGATAGGATAGGATAGAGCATAGGATAGGATAGAGGATAGGATAGGATAAAGGATAGAGGATAGGATAGGATAGAGGATAGGATATGATAGAGGATAGGATAGAAGATAGGATAGTATAGAGGATAGGAGAGGATAGAGGATAGGAAGGGATAGATGATAGGATAGGATAGAGGATAGGAGACGATAGAGGATAGGATAATATAGAGGATATAATAGGATAGAGGATAGGATAGGATAGAGGATAGGATAGGATAGAGGATAGAGGATAGGATAGGATAGAGGATAGGATATGATAGAGGATAGGATAGGATAGAGTTTAGGATAGGATAGAGGATAGGATAGGATAGAGAATAGGATAGGATAGATGATATTATAGGATAGAGAATAGGATAGGATAGACGATAGGATCGGATAGAGGTTATGATACGGGGTTGGATAGGATAGAGGATAGGAGACGATAGAGGATATGATAGGATAGAGGATAGAATAGGATAGAGGATAGGATAGGATAGATGATATTATAGGATAGAGGATAGGATAGGATAGAGGATAGGATAGGATAGAGAATAGGGGACGATAGAGGATATGATAGGATAGAGGATAGGATAGGATAGAGGATAGGATAGGATAGAGAATAGTGTAGGATAGATGATATTATAGGATAGAGGATAAGATAGGATAGAGGATAGGATCGGATCGAGGATAGGATAGGGGATAGGAGAGGATAGAAGATAGGAGACCATAGAGAATATGATATGATAGAGGATAGGATAGGATAGAGAATAGTATAGGATAGAGGATAGGATAGGATAGAGGATAGGATAGGATAGATGATAGGATAGGATAGAGAATAGGATAGGATAGATGATATTATAGGATAGAGGATAGGATACGATAGAGGATAGGATCGGATAGAGGATATGATACGGGATTGGATAGGATAGAGGACATGAGACGATAGAGGATATGATAGGATGGAAGATAGGATAGGATAGAGGATAGGATCGGATTGAGGATAGGATAGGGGATTGGATAGGATAGAGGATAGGAGACGATAGAGGATATGATAGGATAGAGGATAGGATAGGATAGGTGATTGGATAGGACAGAGGACAGGAGACGATAGATGATTGGATAGGATAGAGGATAGGAGACGATAGAGGATAGGATAGTATAGAGGATAGGATAGGATAGAGGACAGGATAGGATAGGATAGAGGATAGGATAGGATAGATGATATTATAGGATAGAGGATAGGATAGGATAGAGGATAGGATCGGATAGAGGATAGGATAGGGGATTGGATAGGATAGGATAGAGGATAGGATAGGATAGAGGATAAGATAGGGGAATGGATAGGGGATTTTATAGGATAGAGGATAGGAGACGATAGAGGATAGGATAGGTGATTGGATAGGATAGAGGACTGGAGACGATAGAGGGTAGGATAGGTGATTGGATAGGATAGAGGACAGGAGATGATAGAGGATAGGATAGGATAGATAGGGGAATGGATAGGGGATTTTATAGGATAGAGGATAGGAGACGATAGAGGATAGGATAGGTGATTGGATAGGATAGAGGACTGGAGACGATAGAGGGTAGGATAGGTGATTGGATAGGATAGAGGACAGGAGATGATAGAGGATAGGATAGGATAGAGGATAGGATAGGATAGATGATATTATAGGATAGAGGATAGGATAGGATAGAGGATAGGATAGGGGAATGGATAGGATAGATGATATTATATTATAGAGGATAGGATAGGATAGAGGATAGGATCGGATAGAGGATATGATACGGGATTGGATAGGATAGAGGACAGGAGACGATAGAGGATATGATAGGATGGAGGATAGGATAGGATAGAGGATAGGATCGGATAGAGGATAGGATAGGGGATTGGATAGGATAGAGGATAGGAGACGATAGAGGATATGATAGGATAGAGGATAGGATAGGATAGGTGATTGGATATGACAGAGGACAGGAGACGATAGAGGATAGGATAAGATAGAGGATAGGATAGGATAGTGGATAGGATAGTATAGAGGATAGGATAGGATAGAGGATAGGATAGGATAGAGGATAGGATAGGATAGAGGATAGGATAGGATAGAGTATAGGAGACGATAGAGGCTATGATAGGATAGAGGATAGCATACGATAGAGGATAGGATAGGATAGAGAATAGTGTAGGATAGATGATATTATAGGATAGAGGATAAGATAGGATAGAGGATAGGATCGGATCGAGGATAGGATAGGGGATAGGAGAGGATAGAGGATAGGAGACCATAGAGAATATGATATGATAGAGGATAGGATAGGATAGAGAATAGTATAGGATAGAACGATATTATAGGATAGAGGATAGGATAGGATAGAGGATAGGATAGGATGGAGGATAGGATAGGATAGAGGATAGGATAGGATAGAGAATAGGATTGGATAGATGATATTATAGGATAGACGATAGGATAGGATAGAGGATAGGATCGGATAGAGGATATGATACGGGATTGGATAGGATAGAGGACAGGAGACGATAGAGGATATGATAGGATGGAGGATAGGATAGGATAGAGGATAGGATCGGATAGAGGATAGCAGAGGGGATTGGATAGGATAGGTGATTGGATAGGACAGAGGACAGGAGACGATAGAGGATAGGATAGGATAGAGGATAGGATATTATAGTGGATAGGATAGTATAGAGGATAGGATAGGAAAGAGGATAGGATAGGATAGAGGATAGGATAGGATAGAGGATAGGATAGGATAGATGATATTATAGGATAGAGGATAGGATAGGATAGAGGATAGGATCGGATAGAGGATAGGATAGGGGATTGGATAGGATAGAGGATAGGAGACGATAGAGGATAGGATAGGATAGAGAATAGGATAGGATAGATGATATTATAGGATAGAGGATAGGATAGGATAGAGGATAGGATAGGATAGAGGATAGGATAGGATAGAGGATCGGATAGGATAGAGGATAGGATATTATAGAGGATAGGATAATATAGAGGATAGGATAGGATAGAGGATAGGATAGAGGATAGGATAGAGGATAGGATAGGATAGAGGATAGGATAGGATAGAGGATAGAGGATAGGATAGGATAGAGGATAGGATATGATAGAGGATAGGATAGAAGATAGGATAGTATAGAGGATAGGAGAGGATAGAGGATAGGATGGGATAGATGATAGGATAGGATAGAGGATAGGATATTATAGAGGATAGGATAATATAGAGGATAGAATAGGATAGAGGATAGGATAGGATAGAGGATAGGATAGGATAGGATAGAGGATAGGATATTATAGAGGATAGGATAATATAGAGGATAGAATAGGATAGAGGATAGGATAGGATAGAGGATAGGATAGGATAGGATAGAGTTTAGGATAGGATAGAGGATAGGATATGATAGAGGATAGGATAGGATAGAGTTTAGGATAGGATAGAGGATAGGATAGGATAGAGAACAGGATAGGATAGATGATATTATAGGACAGAGAATAGGATAGGATAGACGATAGGATCGGATAGAGGTTATGATACGGGATTGGATAGGATAGAGGATATGATAGGATAGAGGATAGGATAGGATAGAGGATAGGATAGGATAGATGATATTATAGGATAGAGGATAGGATAGGATAGAGGATACAATAGGATAGAGGATAGGATAGGATAGAGGATAGGATAGGATAGAGAATAGGAGACGATAGAGGATATGATAGGATAGAGGATAGGATAGGATAGGATAGAGGATAGGATATGATAGAGGATAGGATAGGATAGAGTTTAGGATAGGATAGAGAATAGTATAGGATAGATGATATTATAGGATAGAGGATAGGATAGGATAGAGGATAGGATAGGATAGAGGATAGGATAGGATAGAGGATAGGATAGGATAGAGTTTAGGATAGGATAGAGGATAGGATAGGATAGAGAATAGGATAGGATAGATGATATTATAGGATAGAGGATAGGATAGGATAGGATAGAGGATAGGATAGGATAGAGGATAGAGGATAGGATAGGATAGAGGATAGGATATGATAGATTATACGATAGAAGATAGGATAGTATAGAGGATAGGAGAGGATAGAGGATAGGCTGGGATAGATGATAGGATAGGATAGAGGATAGGATATTATAGAGGATAGGATAATATAGAGGATAGAATAGGATAGAGGATAGAGGATAGGATAGGATAGAGGATAGGATATGATAGAGGATAGGATAGGATAGAGTTTAGGATAGGATAGAGGATAGGATAGGATAGAGAACAGGATAGGATAGATGATATTATAGGATAGAGAATAGGATAGGATAGACGATAGGATCGGATAGAGGTTATGATACGGGATTGGATAGGATAGAGGATATGATAGGATAGAGGATAGGATAGGATAGAGGATAGGATAGGATAGATGATATTATAGGATAGAGGATAGGATAGGATAGAGGATAGGATAGGATAGAGGATAGGATAGGATAGAGTTTAGGATAGGATAGAGGATAGGATAGGATAGAGAATAGGATAGGATAGATGATATTATAGGATAGAGGATAGGATAGGATAGAGGATAGGATAGGATAGAGGATAGGATAGGATAGAGGATAGGATAGGATAGAGGATAGGATAGGATAGAGGATAGGATAGGATAGAGGATATGATAGAATAGAGGATAGGATAGGATAGGTGATTGGATATGACAGAGGACAGGAGACGATAGAGGATAGGATAAGATAGAGGATAGGATAGGATAGTGGATAGGATAGTATAGAGGATAGGATAGGATAGAGGATAGGATAGGATAGAGGATATGATAGGATAGAGGATAGGATAGGATGGAGGATAGGATCGGATCGAGGATAGGATAGGGTAGAGGATAGGATAGGATAGAGGATAGGATAGGATAGAGGATAGGATAGGATAGAGGATAGGATATTATAGAGGATAGGATAATATAGAGGATAGGATAGGATAGAGGATAGGATAGAGGATAGGATAGAGGATAGGATAGGATAGAGGATAGGATAGGATAGAGGATAGGATAGGATAGAGGATAGAGGATAGGATAGGATAGAGGATAGGATATGATAGAGGATAGGATAGAAGATAGGATAGTATAGAGGATAGGAGAGGATAGAGGATAGGATGGGATAGATGATAGGATAGGATAGAGGATAGGATATTATAGAGGATAGGATAATATAGAGGATAGAATAGGATAGAGGATAGGATAGGATAGAGGATAGGATAGGATAGAGGATAGAGGATAGGATAGGATAGAGGATAGGATATTATAGAGGATAGGATAATATAGAGGATAGAATAGGATAGAGGATAGGATAGGATAGAGGATAGGATAGGATAGGATAGAGTTTAGGATAGGATAGAGGATAGGATATGATAGAGGATAGGATAGGATAGAGTTTAGGATAGGATAGAGGATAGGATAGGATAGAGAACAGGATAGGATAGATGATATTATAGGATAGAGAATAGGATAGGATAGACGATAGGATCGGATAGAGGTTATGATACGGGATTGGATAGGATAGAGGATATGATAGGATAGAGGATAGGATAGGATAGAGGATAGGATAGGATAGATGATATTATAGGATAGAGGATAGGATAGGATAGAGGATAGGTTAGGATAGAGGATAGGATAGGATAGAGAATAGTGTAGGATAGATGATATTATAGGATAGAGGATAAGATAGGATAGAGGATAGGATCGGATTGAGGATAGGATAGGGGATTGGATAGGATAGAGGATAGGAGACGATAGAGGATATGATAGGATAGAGGATAGGATAGGATAGGTGATTGGATAGGACAGAGGACAGGAGACGATAGAGGATAGGATAGGATAGAGGATAGGATAGGATAGAGGATAGGATAGGATAGAGGATAGGATAGTATAGAGGATAGGATAGGATAGAGGATAGGATCGGATAGAGGATAGGATAGGGGATTGGATAGGATAGAGGATAGAAGACGATAGAGGATATGATAGGATAGAGGATAGGATAGGATAGAGGATAGGATAGGATAGAGAATAGTGTAGGATAGATGATATTATAGGATAGAGGATAAGATAGGATAGAGGATAGGATCGGATCGAGGATAGGATAGGGGATAGGATAGGATAGAGGATAGGAGACGATAGAGAATATGATGTGATAGAGGATAGGATAGGATAGAGAATAGGATAGGATAGATGATATTATAGGATAGAGGATAGGATAGGATACAGGATAGGATAGGATAGAGGATAGGATAGGATAGAGGATAGGATAGGATAGAGAATAGGATAGGATAGATGATATTATAGGATAGAGGATAGGATAGGATAGAGGATAGGATCGGTTGGAGGATATGATACGGGATTGGATAGGATAGAGGATAGGAGACGATAGAGGATATGATAGGAAAGAGCATAGGATAGGATAGAGAATAGGATAGGATAGATGATATTATAGGATAGAGGATAGGATAGGATAGAGGATAGGATAGGATAGAGGATAGGATAGGATAGAGGATAGGATCGGATAGAGGATAGGACAGGGGAATGGATAGGATAGAGGATAGGAGATGATAGAGGTTAGGATAGGTGATTGGATAGGATAGAGTTCAGGAGACGATAGAGGATAGGATAGGATAGAGGATAGGATAGGACAGAGGATAGGATAGGATAGAGGATAGGATAGGATAGAGGATAGGATAGGATAGAGGATAGGATACGATAGAGGATAGGATAGGATAGAGGATAGGATAGGATAGAGGATAGGATAGGATAGAGAAGAGGATAGGATAGATGATATTATAGGATAGAGGATAGGATGGGATAGAGGATAGGATCGGATAGAGGATAGGATAGGATAGAGGATAGGATAGTATAGAGGATAGGATAGGGTAGAGGATAGGATAGGATAGAGGATAGGATAGGATAGAGAATAGTGTAGGATAGATGATATTATAGGATAGAGGATAAGATAGGATAGAGGATAGAATCGGATCGAGGATAAGATAGGGGATAAGATAGGATGGAGGATAGGATAGAGGATAGAGTTTAGGATAGGATAGAGGATAGGATAGTATAGAGGATAGGATAGGATAGAGGATAGGATAGGATAGAGGATAGGATAGGATAGAGGATAGGATAGGATAGATGATATTATAGGATAGAGGATAGGATAGGATAGAGGATAGGATCGGATAGAGGATAGGATAGGGGATTGGATAGGATAGGATAGAGGACAGGATAGGATAGGATAGAGGATAGGATCGGATAGAGGATAGGATAGGGGATTGGATAGGATAGGATAGAGGATAGGATAGGATAGGATAGAGGATAGGATAGGATAGAGGATAGGATAGGATAGAGGATAGGATAGGATAGAGGATAGGATAGTGGAATGGATAGGCGATTTTATAGGATAGAGGATAGGACACGATAGAGGATAGGATAGGTGATTGGATAGGATAGAGGACTGGAGACGATAGAGGGTAGGATAGGTGATTGGATAGGATAGAGGACAGGAGACGATAGAGGATAGGATAGGATAGAGGATAGGATAGGATAGAGGATAGGATAGTATAGAGGATAGGATAGGATAGAGGATAGGATAGGATAGAGGATAGGATAGGATAGAGGATAGGATAGGATAGAGGATAGGATAGGATAGATGATATTATAGGATAGAGGATAGGATAGGATAGAGGATATTATAGGATAGAGGATAGGATAGGATAGAGGATAGGATCGGATAGAGGATAGGATAGGGGATTGGATAGGATAGGATAGAGGATAGGATAGGATAGGATAGAGGATAGGATAGGATAGAGGATAGGATAGAGGAATGGATAGGGGATTTTATAGGATAGAGGATAGGAGACGATAGAGGATAGGATAGGTGATTGGATAGGATAGAGGACTGGAGACGATAGAGGGTAGGATAGGTGATTGGATAGGGTAGAGGACAGGAGACGATAGAGGATAGGACAGGATAGAGGATAGGATAGGATAGAGGATAGGATAGTATAGAGGATATGATAGGATAGAGGATAGGATACGATAGAGGATAGGATAGGATAGAGGATAGGATAGGATAGAGGATAGGATAGGATAGAGAATAGGATAGGATAGAGAAGAGGATAGGATAGATGATATTATAGGATAGAGGATAGGATGGGATAGAGGATAGGATCGGATAGAGGATAGGATAGGATAGAGGATAGGATAGTATAGAGGATAGGATAGGATAGAGGATAGGATAGGATAGAGGATAGGATAGGATAGAGAATAGTGTAGGATAGATGATATTATAGGATAGAGGATAACATAGGATAGAGGATAGAATCGGATCGAGGATAAGATAGGGGATAGGATAGGATAGAGGATAGGATAGAGGATAGAGTTTAGGATAGGATAGAGGATAGGATAGGATAGAGAATAGGATAGGATAGATGATATTATAGGATAGAGGATAGGGTAGGATAGAGGATAGGATAGAGAATAGGATAGGATAGAGGATAGGATAGGATAGAGAATAGGATAGGATAGATGATATTATAGGATAGAGGATAGGATAGGATAGAGGATAGGATATTATAGAGGATAGGATAATATAGAGGATAGGATAGGATAGAGGATAGGATAGAGGATAGGATAGGATAGAGCATAGGATAGGATAGAGGATAGGATAGGATAGAGGATAGAGGATAGGATAGGATAGAGGATAGGATATGATAGAGGATAGGATAGAAGATAGGATAGTATAGAGGATAGGAGAGGATAGAGGATAGGATGGGATAGATGATAGGATAGGATAGAGGATAGGAGACGATAGAGGATAGGATAATATAGAGGATAGAATAGGATAGAGGATAGGATAGGATAGAGGATAGGATAGGATAGAGGATAGGATAGGATAGAGGATAGGATAGGATAGAGGATAGAGGATATGATAGGATAGAGGATAGGATATGATAGAGGATAGGATAGGATAGAGTTTAGGATAGGATAGAGGATAGGATAGATGATATTATAGGAGAGAGAATAGGATAGGATAGACGATAGGATCGGATAGAGGTTATGATACGGGATTGGATAGGATAGAGGATAGGAGACGATAGACGATATGATAGGATAGAGGATAGGATAGGATAGAGGATAGGATAGGATAGATGATATTATAGGATAGAGGATAGGATAGGATAGAGGATAGGATAGGATAGAGAATAGGAGACGATAGAGGATATGATAGGATAGAGGATAGGATAGGATAGAGGATAGGATAGGATAGAGAATAGTGTAGGATAGATGATATTATAGGATAGAGGATAAGATAGGATAGAGGATAGGATCGGATCGAGGATATGATACGGGATTGGATAGGATAGAGGACAGGAGACGATAGAGGATATGATAGGATGGAGGATAGGATAGGATAGAGGATAGGATCGGATAGAGGATAGGATAGAGGATAAGATAGGATAGATGATATTATAGGATAGAGGATAGGATAGGATAGAGGATAGGACAGGGGAATGGATAGGATAGAGGATAGGAGACGATAGAGGTTAGGATAGGTGATTGGATAGGATAGAGTTCAGGAGACGATAGAGGATAGGATAGGTTAGAGGATAGGATAGGACAGAGGATAGGATAGGATAGAGGATAGGATAGGATAGAGGATAGGATAGGATAGAGGATAGGATACGATAGAGGATAGGATAGGATAGAGGATAGGATAGGATAGAGGATAGGATCGGTTAGAGGATATGATACGGGATTGGATAGGATAAGGGATAGGAGACGATAGAGGATATGATAGGAAAGAGGATAGGATAGGATAGAGAATAGGATAGGATAGAGAATAGGATAGGATAGATGATATTATAGGATAGAGGATAGGATAGGATAGAGGATAGGATAGGATAGAGGATAGGATCGGATAGAGGATAGGACAGGGGAATGGATAGGATAGAGGATAGGAGACGATAGAGGTTAGGATAGGTGATTGGATAGGATAGAGTTCAGGAGACGATAGAGGATAGGATAGGATAGAGGATAGGATAGGACAGAGGATAGGATAGGATAGAGGATAGGATAGGATAGAGGATAGGATAGGATAGAGGATAGGATACGATAGAGGATAGGATAGGATAGAGGATAGGATAGGATAGAGGATAGGATAGGATAGAGGATAGGATAGGATAGAGAAGAGGATAGGATAGATGATATTATAGGATAGAGGATAGGATGGGATAGAGGATAGGATCGGATAGAGGATAGGATAGGATAGAGGATAGGATAGTATAGAGGATAGGATAGGATAGAGGATAGGATAGGATAGAGGATAGGATAGGATAGAGAATAGTGTAGGATAGATGATATTATAGGATAGAGGATAAGATAGGATAGAGGATAGAATCGGATCGAGGATAAGATAGGGGATAGGATAGGATAGAGGATAGGATAGAGGATAGAGTTTAGGATAGGATAGAGGATAGGATAGGATAGAGAATAGGATAGGATAGATGATATTATAGGATAGAGGATAGGGTAGGATAGAGGATAGGATAGAGAATAGGATAGGATAGAGGATAGGATAGGATAGAGAATAGGATAGGATAGATGATATTATAGGATAGAGGATAGGATAGGATAGAGGATAGGATATTATAGAGGATAGGATAATATAGAGGATAGGATAGGATAGAGGATAGGATAGAGGATAGGATAGGATAGAGCATAGGATAGGATAGAGGATAGGATAGGATAGAGGATAGAGGATAGGATAGGATAGAGGATAGGATATGATAGAGGATAGGATAGAAGATAGGATAGTATAGAGGATAGGAGAGGATAGAGGATAGGATGGGATAGATGATAGGATAGGATAGAGGATAGGAGACGATAGAGGATAGGATAATATAGAGGATAGAATAGGATAGAGGATAGGATAGGATAGAGGATAGGATAGGATAGAGGATAGGATAGGATAGAGGATAGGATAGGATAGAGGATAGAGGATATGATAGGATAGAGGATAGGATATGATAGAGGATAGGATAGGATAGAGTTTAGGATAGGATAGAGGATAGGATAGGATAGAGAATAGGATAGGATAGATGATATTATAGGAGAGAGAATAGGATAGGATAGACGATAGGATCGGATAGAGGTTATGATACGGGATTGGATAGGATAGAGGATAGGAGACGATAGACGATATGATAGGATAGAGGATAGGATAGGATAGAGGATAGGATAGGATAGATGATATTATAGGATAGAGGATAGGATAGGATAGAGGATAGGATAGGATAGAGAATAGGAGACGATAGAGGATATGATAGGATAGAGGATAGGATAGGATAGAGGATAGGATAGGATAGAGAATAGTGTAGGATAGATGATATTATAGGATAGAGGATAAGATAGGATAGAGGATAGGATCGGATCGAGGATATGATACGGGATTGGATAGGATAGAGGACAGGAGACGATAGAGGATATGATAGGATGGAGGATAGGATAGGATAGAGGATAGGATCGGATAGAGGATAGGATAGAGGATAAGATAGGATAGATGATATTATAGGATAGAGGATAGGATAGGATAGAGGATAGGACAGGGGAATGGATAGGATAGAGGATAGGAGACGATAGAGGTTAGGATAGGTGATTGGATAGGATAGAGTTCAGGAGACGATAGAGGATAGGATAGGTTAGAGGATAGGATAGGACAGAGGATAGGATAGGATAGAGGATAGGATAGGATAGAGGATAGGATAGGATAGAGGATAGGATACGATAGAGGATAGGATAGGATAGAGGATAGGATAGGATAGAGGATAGGATCGGTTAGAGGATATGATACGGGATTGGATAGGATAGAGGATAGAAGACGATAGAGGATATGATAGGATAGAGGATAGGATAGGATAGGTGATTGGATAGGACAGAGGACAGGAGACGATAGAGGATAGGATAGGATAGAGGATAGGATAGGATAGAGAATAGTGTAGGATAGATGATATTATAGGATAGAGGATAAGATAGGATAGAGGATAGGATCGGATCGAGGATAGGATAGGGGATAGGATAGGATAGAGGATAGGAGACGATAGAGAATATGATGTGATAGAGGATAGGATAGGATAGAGAATAGGATAGGATAGATGATATTATAGGATAGAGGATAGGATAGGATACAGGATAGGATAGGATAGAGGATAGGATAGGATAGAGGATAGGATAGGATAGAGAATAGGATAGGATAGATGATATTATAGGATAGAGGATAGGATAGGATAGAGGATAGGATCGGTTGGAGGATATGATACGGGATTGGATAGGATAGAGGATAGGAGACGATAGAGGATATGATAGGAAAGAGCATAGGATAGGATAGAGAATAGGATAGGATAGATGATATTATAGGATAGAGGATAGGATAGGATAGAGGATAGGATAGGATAGAGGATAGGATCGGATAGAGGATAGGACAGGGGAATGGATAGGATAGAGGATAGGAGATGATAGAGGTTAGGATAGGTGATTGGATAGGATAGAGTTCAGGAGACGATAGAGGATAGGATAGGATAGAGGATAGGATAGGACAGAGGATAGGATAGGATAGAGGATAGGATAGGATAGAGGATAGGATAGGATAGAGGATAGGATACGATAGAGGATAGGATAGGATAGAGGATAGGATAGGATAGAGGATAGGATAGGATAGAGAAGAGGATAGGATAGATGATATTATAGGATAGAGGATAGGATGGGATAGAGGATAGGATCGGATAGAGGATAGGATAGGATAGAGGATAGGATAGTATAGAGGATAGGATAGGGTAGAGGATAGGATAGGATAGAGGATAGGATAGGATAGAGAATAGTGTAGGATAGATGATATTATAGGATAGAGGATAAGATAGGATAGAGGATAGAATCGGATCGAGGATAAGATAGGGGATAAGATAGGATGGAGGATAGGATAGAGGATAGAGTTTAGGATAGGATAGAGGATAGGATAGTATAGAGGATAGGATAGGATAGAGGATAGGATAGGATAGAGGATAGGATAGGATAGAGGATAGGATAGGATAGATGATATTATAGGATAGAGGATAGGATAGGATAGAGGATAGGATCGGATAGAGGATAGGATAGGGGATTGGATAGGATAGGATAGAGGACAGGATAGGATAGGATAGAGGATAGGATCGGATAGAGGATAGGATAGGGGATTGGATAGGATAGGATAGAGGATAGGATAGGATAGGATAGAGGATAGG
Source organism: Halictus rubicundus (assembly GCF_050948215.1). NCBI lineage: Eukaryota > Metazoa > Arthropoda > Insecta > Hymenoptera > Halictidae > Halictus > Halictus rubicundus. Next base: position 225,139 of record NW_027488722.1, on the reverse strand, counting down.
ATAGGATAGAGGATAGGATAGGATAGAGGATAGGATAGGATAGAGGATAGGATAGTGGAATGGATAGGCGATTTTATAGGATAGAGGATAGGACACGATAGAGGATAGGATAGGTGATTGGATAGGATAGAGGACTGGAGACGATAGAGGGTAGGATAGGTGATTGGATAGGATAGAGGACAGGAGACGATAGAGGATAGGATAGGATAGAGGATAGGATAGGATAGAGGATAGGATAGTATAGAGGATAGGATAGGATAGAGGATAGGATAGGATAGAGGATAGGATAGGATAGAGGATAGGATAGGATAGAGGATAGGATAGGATAGATGATATTATAGGATAGAGGATAGGATAGGATAGAGGATATTATAGGATAGAGGATAGGATAGGATAGAGGATAGGATCGGATAGAGGATAGGATAGGGGATTGGATAGGATAGGATAGAGGATAGGATAGGATAGGATAGAGGATAGGATAGGATAGAGGATAGGATAGAGGAATGGATAGGGGATTTTATAGGATAGAGGATAGGAGACGATAGAGGATAGGATAGGTGATTGGATAGGATAGAGGACTGGAGACGATAGAGGGTAGGATAGGTGATTGGATAGGGTAGAGGACAGGAGACGATAGAGGATAGGACAGGATAGAGGATAGGATAGGATAGAGGATAGGATAGTATAGAGGATATGATAGGATAGAGGATAGGATATGATAGAGGATAGGATAGGATAGAGTTTAGGATAGGATAGAGGATAGGATAGGATAGAGAATAGGATAGGATAGATGATATTATAGGAGAGAGAATAGGATAGGATAGACGATAGGATCGGATAGAGGTTATGATACGGGATTGGATAGGATAGAGGATAGGAGACGATAGAGGATATGATAGGATAGAGGATAGGATAGGATAGAGGATAGGATAGGATAGATGATATTATAGGATAGAGGATAGGATAGGATAGAGGATAGGATAGGATAGAGAATAGGAGACGATAGAGGATATGATAGGATAGAGGATAGGATAGGATAGAGGATAGGATAGGATAGAGAATAGTGTAGGATAGATGATATTATAGGATAGAGGATAAGATAGGATAGAGGATAGGATCGGATCGAGGATATGATACGGGATTGGATAGGATAGAGGACAGGAGACGATAGAGGATATGATAGGATGGAGGATAGGATAGGATAGAGGATAGGATCGGATAGAGGATAGGATAGAGGATAGGATAGGATAGATGATATTATAGGATAGAGGATAGGATAGGATAGAGGATAGGATCGGATAGAGGATAGGATAGGGGATTGGATAGGATAGGATAGAGGATAGGATAGGATAGGATAGAGGATAGGATAGGATAGAGGATAGGATCGGATAGAGGATATGATACGGGATTGGATAGGATAGAGGACAGGAGACGATAGAGGATATGATAGGATGGAGGATAGGATAGGATAGAGGATAGGATCGGATAGAGGATAGGATCGGATAGAGGATAGGATAGGGGATTGGATAGGATAGAGGATAGGAGACGATAGAGGATATGATAGGATAGAGGATAGGATAGGATAGGTGATGGGATAGGACAGAGGACAGGAGACGATAGAGGATAGGATAGGATAGAGGATAGGATAGGATAGTGGATAGGATAGTATAGAGGATAGGATAGGATAGAGGATAGGATAGGATAGAGGATAGGATAGGATAGAGGATAGGATAGGATAGATGATATTATAGGGTAGAGGATAGGATAGGATAGAGGATAGGATAGGATAGATGATATTATAGGATAGAGGATAGGATAGGATAGAGGATATTATAGGATAGAGGATAGGATAGGATAGAGGATAGGATCGGATAGAGGATATGATAGGGGATTGGATAGGATAGGATAGAGGATAGGATAGGATAGGATAGAGGATAGGATAGGATAGAGGATAGGATAGGGGAATGGATAGGGGATTTTATAGGATAGAGTATAGGATAGGTGATTGGATAGGATGGAGGACTGGAGACGATAGAGGGTAGGATAGGTGATTGGATAGGATAGAGGACAGGAGACGATAGGGGATAGGATAGGATAGAGGATAGGATAGGATAGAGGATAGGATAGGATAGAGGATAGGATAGTATAGAGGATAGGATAGGATAGAGGATAGGATAGGATAGAGGATAGGATAGGATAGAGGATAGGATGGGATAGAGGATAGGATAGGATAGAGGATAGGATAGGATAGAGGATAGGAGACGATAGAGGTTAGGATAGGTGATTGGATAGGATAGAGGACAGGAGACGATAGAGGATAGGATAGGATAGAGGATAGGATAGGATAGAGGATAGGATAGGATAGAGGATAGGATAGAATAGAGGATAGGATAGGATAGAGGATAGGATAGGATAGAGGATAGGATAGGATAGAGAATAGTGTAGGATAGATGATATTATACGATAGAGGATAAGATAGGATAGAGAATAGGGTAGAATAGATGATATTATAGGATAGAGGATAGGATAGGATAGAGGATAGGATATTATAGAGGATAGGATAATATAGAGGATAGGATAGGATAGAGGATAGGATAGAGGATAGGATAGGATAGAGCATAGGATAGGATAGAGGATAGGATAGGATAGAGGATAGAGGATAGGATAGGATAGAGGATAGGATATGATAGAGGATAGGATAGAGGATAGGAGAGGATAGAGGATAGGATGGGATAGATGATAGGATAGAATAGAGGATAGGAGACGATAAAGGATAGGATAATATAGAGGATAGAATAGGATAGAGGATAGGATAGGATAGAGGATTGGATAGGATAGAGGATAGGATAGTATAGAGGATAGGATAGGATAGAGAATAGGGTAGGATAGATGATATTATAGGATAGAGAATAGGATAGGATAGATGATATTATAGGATAGAGGATAGGATAGGATAGAGGATAGGATAGGGGAATGGATAGGATAGACGATAGGAGACAATAGGGGATAGGATAGGTGATTGGATAGGATAGACTACAGGAGACGATAGCGGATAGGATAGGATAGAGGATAGGATAGGATAGATGATATTATAGGATAGAGGATAGGAGACGATAGAGAATATGATATGATAGAGGATAGGATAGGATAGAGAATAGGATAGGATAGATGATATTATAGGATAGAGGATAGGATAGGATACAGGATAGGATAGGATAGAGGATGGGATAGGATAGAGGATAGGATAGGATAGAGAATAGGATAGGATAGATGATATTATAGGATAGAGGATAGGATAGGATAGAGGATAGGATCGGTTAGAGGATATGATACGGGATTGTATAGGATAGAGGATAGGAGACGATAGAGGATATGATAGGAAAGAGGATAGGATAGGATAGAGAATAGGATAGGATAGATGATATTATAGGATAGAGGATAGGATAGGATAGAGGATAGGATAGGATAGAGGATAGGATCGGATAGAGGATAGGACAGGGGAATGGATAGGATAGAGGATAGGAGACGATAGAGGTTAGGATAGGTGATTGGATAGGATAGAGTTCAGGAGACGATAGAGGATAGGATAGGTTAGAGGATAGGATAGGACAGAGGATAGGATAGGATAGAGGATAGGATAGGATAGAGGATAGGATAGGATAGAGGATAGGATACGATAGAGGATAGGATAGGATAGAGGATAGGATAGGATAGAGGATAGGATCGGTTAGAGGATATGATACGGGATTGGATAGGATAAGGGATAGGAGACGATAGAGGATATGATAGGAAAGAGGATAGGATAGGATAGAGAATAGGATAGGATAGATGATATTATAGGATAGAGGATAGGATAGGATAGAGGATAGGATAGGATAGAGGATAGGATCGGATAGAGGATAGGACAGGGGAATGGATAGGATAGAGGATAGGAGACGATAGAGGTTAGGATAGGTGATTGGATAGGATAGAGTTCAGGAGACGATAGAGGATAGGATAGGATAGAGGATAGGATAGGACAGAGGATAGGATAGGATAGAGGATAGGATAGGATAGAGGATAGGATAGGATAGAGGATAGGATACGATAGAGGATAGGATAGGATAGAGGATAGGATAGGATAGAGGATAGGATAGGATAGAGGATAGGATAGGATAGAGAAGAGGATAGGATAGATGATATTATAGGATAGAGGATAGGATGGGATAGAGGATAGGATCGGATAGAGGATAGGATAGGATAGAGGATAGGATAGTATAGAGGATAGGATAGGATAGAGGATAGGATAGGATAGAGGATAGGATAGGATAGAGAATAGTGTAGGATAGATGATATTATAGGATAGAGGATAACATAGGATAGAGGATAGAATCGGATCGAGGATAAGATAGGGGATAGGATAGGATAGAGGATAGGATAGAGGATAGAGTTTAGGATAGGATAGAGGATAGGATAGGATAGAGAATAGGATAGGATAGATGATATTATAGGATAGAGGATAGGGTAGGATAGAGGATAGGATAGAGAATAGGATAGGATAGAGGATAGGATAGGATAGAGAATAGGATAGGATAGATGATATTATAGGATAGAGGATAGGATAGGATAGAGGATAGGATATTATAGAGGATAGGATAATATAGAGGATAGGATAGGATAGAGGATAGGATAGAGGATAGGATAGGATAGAGCATAGGATAGGATAGAGGATAGGATAGGATAGAGGATAGAGGATAGGATAGGATAGAGGATAGGATATGATAGAGGATAGGATAGAAGATAGGATAGTATAGAGGATAGGAGAGGATAGAGGATAGGATGGGATAGATGATAGGATAGGATAGAGGATAGGAGACGATAGAGGATAGGATAATATAGAGGATAGAATAGGATAGAGGATAGGATAGGATAGAGGATAGGATAGGATAGAGGATAGGATAGGATAGAGGATAGGATAGGATAGAGGATAGAGGATATGATAGGATAGAGGATAGGATATGATAGAGGATAGGATAGGATAGAGTTTAGGATAGGATAGAGGATAGGATAGATGATATTATAGGAGAGAGAATAGGATAGGATAGACGATAGGATCGGATAGAGGTTATGATACGGGATTGGATAGGATAGAGGATAGGAGACGATAGACGATATGATAGGATAGAGGATAGGATAGGATAGAGGATAGGATAGGATAGATGATATTATAGGATAGAGGATAGGATAGGATAGAGGATAGGATAGGATAGAGAATAGGAGACGATAGAGGATATGATAGGATAGAGGATAGGATAGGATAGAGGATAGGATAGGATAGAGAATAGTGTAGGATAGATGATATTATAGGATAGAGGATAAGATAGGATAGAGGATAGGATCGGATCGAGGATATGATACGGGATTGGATAGGATAGAGGACAGGAGACGATAGAGGATATGATAGGATGGAGGATAGGATAGGATAGAGGATAGGATCGGATAGAGGATAGGATAGAGGATAAGATAGGATAGATGATATTATAGGATAGAGGATAGGATAGGATAGAGGATAGGACAGGGGAATGGATAGGATAGAGGATAGGAGACGATAGAGGTTAGGATAGGTGATTGGATAGGATAGAGTTCAGGAGACGATAGAGGATAGGATAGGTTAGAGGATAGGATAGGACAGAGGATAGGATAGGATAGAGGATAGGATAGGATAGAGGATAGGATAGGATAGAGGATAGGATACGATAGAGGATAGGATAGGATAGAGGATAGGATAGGATAGAGGATAGGATCGGTTAGAGGATATGATACGGGATTGGATAGGATAAGGGATAGGAGACGATAGAGGATATGATAGGAAAGAGGATAGGATAGGATAGAGAATAGGATAGGATAGAGAATAGGATAGGATAGATGATATTATAGGATAGAGGATAGGATAGGATAGAGGATAGGATAGGATAGAGGATAGGATCGGATAGAGGATAGGACAGGGGAATGGATAGGATAGAGGATAGGAGACGATAGAGGTTAGGATAGGTGATTGGATAGGATAGAGTTCAGGAGACGATAGAGGATAGGATAGGATAGAGGATAGGATAGGACAGAGGATAGGATAGGATAGAGGATAGGATAGGATAGAGGATAGGATAGGATAGAGGATAGGATACGATAGAGGATAGGATAGGATAGAGGATAGGATAGGATAGAGGATAGGATAGGATAGAGGATAGGATAGGATAGAGAAGAGGATAGGATAGATGATATTATAGGATAGAGGATAGGATGGGATAGAGGATAGGATCGGATAGAGGATAGGATAGGATAGAGGATAGGATAGTATAGAGGATAGGATAGGATAGAGGATAGGATAGGATAGAGGATAGGATAGGATAGAGAATAGTGTAGGATAGATGATATTATAGGATAGAGGATAAGATAGGATAGAGGATAGAATCGGATCGAGGATAAGATAGGGGATAGGATAGGATAGAGGATAGGATAGAGGATAGAGTTTAGGATAGGATAGAGGATAGGATAGGATAGAGAATAGGATAGGATAGATGATATTATAGGATAGAGGATAGGGTAGGATAGAGGATAGGATAGAGAATAGGATAGGATAGAGGATAGGATAGGATAGAGAATAGGATAGGATAGATGATATTATAGGATAGAGGATAGGATAGGATAGAGGATAGGATATTATAGAGGATAGGATAATATAGAGGATAGGATAGGATAGAGGATAGGATAGAGGATAGGATAGGATAGAGCATAGGATAGGATAGAGGATAGGATAGGATAGAGGATAGAGGATAGGATAGGATAGAGGATAGGATATGATAGAGGATAGGATAGAAGATAGGATAGTATAGAGGATAGGAGAGGATAGAGGATAGGATGGGATAGATGATAGGATAGGATAGAGGATAGGAGACGATAGAGGATAGGATAATATAGAGGATAGAATAGGATAGAGGATAGGATAGGATAGAGGATAGGATAGGATAGAGGATAGGATAGGATAGAGGATAGGATAGGATAGAGGATAGAGGATATGATAGGATAGAGGATAGGATATGATAGAGGATAGGATAGGATAGAGTTTAGGATAGGATAGAGGATAGGATAGGATAGAGAATAGGATAGGATAGATGATATTATAGGAGAGAGAATAGGATAGGATAGACGATAGGATCGGATAGAGGTTATGATACGGGATTGGATAGGATAGAGGATAGGAGACGATAGACGATATGATAGGATAGAGGATAGGATAGGATAGAGGATAGGATAGGATAGATGATATTATAGGATAGAGGATAGGATAGGATAGAGGATAGGATAGGATAGAGAATAGGAGACGATAGAGGATATGATAGGATAGAGGATAGGATAGGATAGAGGATAGGATAGGATAGAGAATAGTGTAGGATAGATGATATTATAGGATAGAGGATAAGATAGGATAGAGGATAGGATCGGATCGAGGATATGATACGGGATTGGATAGGATAGAGGACAGGAGACGATAGAGGATATGATAGGATGGAGGATAGGATAGGATAGAGGATAGGATCGGATAGAGGATAGGATAGAGGATAAGATAGGATAGATGATATTATAGGATAGAGGATAGGATAGGATAGAGGATAGGACAGGGGAATGGATAGGATAGAGGATAGGAGACGATAGAGGTTAGGATAGGTGATTGGATAGGATAGAGTTCAGGAGACGATAGAGGATAGGATAGGTTAGAGGATAGGATAGGACAGAGGATAGGATAGGATAGAGGATAGGATAGGATAGAGGATAGGATAGGATAGAGGATAGGATACGATAGAGGATAGGATAGGATAGAGGATAGGATAGGATAGAGGATAGGATCGGTTAGAGGATATGATACGGGATTGGATAGGATAAGGGATAGGAGACGATAGAGGATATGATAGGAAAGAGGATAGGATAGGATAGAGAATAGGATAGGATAGAGAATAGGATAGGATAGATGATATTATAGGATAGAGGATAGGATAGGATAGAGGATAGGATAGGATAGAGGATAGGATCGGATAGAGGATAGGACAGGGGAATGGATAGGATAGAGGATAGGAGACGATAGAGGTTAGGATAGGTGATTGGATAGGATAGAGTTCAGGAGACGATAGAGGATAGGATAGGATAGAGGATAGGATAGGACAGAGGATAGGATAGGATAGAGGATAGGATAGGATAGAGGATAGGATAGGATAGAGGATAGGATACGATAGAGGATAGGATAGGATAGAGGATAGGATAGGATAGAGGATAGGATAGGATAGAGGATAGGATAGGATAGAGAAGAGGATAGGATAGATGATATTATAGGATAGAGGATAGGATGGGATAGAGGATAGGATCGGATAGAGGATAGGATAGGATAGAGGATAGGATAGTATAGAGGATAGGATAGGATAGAGGATAGGATAGGATAGAGGATAGGATAGGATAGAGAATAGTGTAGGATAGATGATATTATAGGATAGAGGATAAGATAGGATAGAGGATAGAATCGGATCGAGGATAAGATAGGGGATAGGATAGGATAGAGGATAGGATACAGGATAGAGTTTAGGATAGGATAGAGGATAGGATAGGATAGAGAATAGGATAGGATAGATGATATTATAGGATAGAGGATAGGGTAGGATAGAGGATAGGATAGAGAATAGGATAGGATAGAGGATAGGATAGGATAGAGAATAGGATAGGATAGATGATATTATAGGATAGAGGATAGGATAGGATAGAGGATAGGATATTATAGAGGATAGGATAATATAGAGGATAGGATAGGATAGAGGATAGGATAGAGGATAGGATAGGATAGAGCATAGGATAGGATAGAGGATAGGATAGGATAGAGGATAGAGGATAGGATAGGATAGAGGATAGGATATGATAGAGGATAGGATAGAAGATAGGATAGTATAGAGGATAGGAGAGGATAGAGGATAGGATGGGATAGATGATAGGATAGGATAGAGGATAGGAGACGATAGAGGATAGGATAATATAGAGGATAGAATAGGATAGAGGATAGGATAGGATAGAGGATAGGATAGGATAGAGGATAGGATAGGATAGAGGATAGGATAGGATAGAGGATAGAGGATATGATAGGATAGAGGATAGGATATGATAGAGGATAGGATAGGATAGAGTTTAGGATAGGATAGAGGATAGGATAGGATAGAGAATAGGATAGGATAGATGATATTATAGGAGAGAGAATAGGATAGGATAGACGATAGGATCGGATAGAGGTTATGATACGGGATTGGATAGGATGGAGGATAGGAGACGATAGAGGATATGATAGGATAGAGGATAGGATAGGATAGAGGATAGGATAGGATAGATGATATTATAGGATAGAGGATAGGATAGGATAGAGGATAGGATAGGATAGAGAATAGGAGACGATAGAGGATATGATAGGATAGAGGATAGGATAGGATAGAGGATAGGATAGGATAGAGAATAGTGTAGGATAGATGATATTATAGGATAGAGGATAAGATAGGATAGAGGATAGGATCGGATCGAGGATATGATACGGGATTGGATAGGATAGAGGACAGGAGACGATAGAGGATATGATAGGATGGAGGATAGGATAGGATAGAGGATAGGATCGGATAGAGGATAGGATAGAGGATAGGATAGGATAGATGATATTATAGGATAGAGGATAGGATAGGATAGAGGATAGGATCGGATAGAGGATAGGATAGGGGATTGGATAGGATAGGATAGAGGATAGGATAGGATAGGATAGAGGATAGGATAGGATAGAGGATAGGATCGGATAGAGGATATGATACGGGATTGGATAGGATAGAGGACAGGAGACGATAGAGGATATGATAGGATGGAGGATAGGATAGGATAGAGGATAGGATCGGATAGAGGATAGGATAGGGGATTGGATAGGATAGAGGATAGGAGACGATAGAGGATATGATAGGATAGAGGATAGGATAGGATAGGTGATTGGATAGGACAGAGGACAGGAGACGATAGAGGATAGGATAGGATAGAGGATAGGATAGGATAGTGGATAGGATAGTATAGAGGATAGGATAGGATAGAGGATAGGATAGGATAGAGGATAGGATAGGATAGAGGATAGGATAGGATAGAGTTTAGGATAGGATAGAGGATAGGATAGGATAGAGAATAGGATAGGATAGATGATATTATAGGAGAGAGAATAGGATAGGATAGACGATAGGATCGGATAGAGGTTATGATACGGGATTGGATAGGATAGAGGATAGGAGACGATAGAGGATATGATAGGATAGAGGATAGGATAGGATAGAGGATAGGATAGGATAGATGATATTATAGGATAGAGGATAGGATAGGATAGAGGATAGGATAGGATAGAGAATAGGAGACGATAGAGGATATGATAGGATAGAGGATAGGATAGGATAGAGGATAGGATAGGATAGAGAATAGTGTAGGATAGATGATATTATAAGATAGAGGATAAGATAGGATAGAGGATAGGATAGGATAGAGGATAGAGGATAGGATAGGATAGAGGATAGGATATGATAGAGGATAGGATAGAAGATAGGATAGTATAGAGGATAGGAGAGGATAGAGGATAGGATGGGATAGATGATAGGATAGGATAGAGGATAGGAGACGATAGAGGATAGGATAATATAGAGGATAGAATAGGATAGAGGATAGGATAGGATAGAGGATAGGATAGGATAGAGGATAGGATAGGATAGAGGATAGGATAGGATAGAGGATAGAGGATATGATAGGATAGAGGATAGGATATGATAGAGGATAGGATAGGATAGAGTTTAGGATAGGATAGAGGATAGGATAGGATAGAGAATAGGATAGGATAGATGATATTATAGGAGAGAGAATAGGATAGGATAGACGATAGGATCGGATAGAGGTTATGATACGGGATTGGATAGGATAGAGGATAGGAGACGATAGAGGATATGATAGGATAGAGGATAGGATAGGATAGAGGATAGGATAGGATAGATGATATTATAGGATAGAGGATAGGATAGGATAGAGGATAGGATAGGATAGAGAATAGGAGACGATAGAGGATATGATAGGATAGAGGATAGGATAGGATAGAGGATAGGATAGGATAGAGAATAGTGTAGGATAGATGATATTATAGGATAGAGGATAAGATAGGATAGAGGATAGGATCGGATCGAGGATATGATACGGGATTGGATAGGATAGAGGACAGGAGACGATAGAGGATATGATAGGATGGAGGATAGGATAGGATAGAGGATAGGATCGGATAGAGGATAGGATAGAGGATAAGATAGGATAGATGATATTATAGGATAGAGGATAGGATAGGATAGAGTATAGGACAGGGGAATGGATAGGATAGAGGATAGGAGACGATAGAGGTTAGGATAGGTGATTGGATAGGATAGAGTTCAGGAGACGATAGAGGATAGGATAGGTTAGAGGATAGGATAGGACAGAGGATAGGATAGGATAGAGGATAGGATAGGATAGAGGATAGGATAGGATAGAGGATAGGATACGATAGAGGATAGGATAGGATAGAGGATAGGATAGGATAGAGGATAGGATCGGTTAGAGGATATGATACGGGATTGGATAGGATAAGGGATAGGAGACGATAGAGGATATGATAGGAAAGAGGATAGGATAGGATAGAGAATAGGATAGGATAGAGAATAGGATAGGATAGATGATATTATAGGATAGAGGATAGGATAGGATAGAGGATAGGATAGGATAGAGGATAGGATCGGATAGAGGATAGGACAGGGGAATGGATAGGATAGAGGATAGGAGACGATAGAGGTTAGGATAGGTGATTGGATAGGATAGAGTTCAGGAGACGATAGAGGATAGGATAGGATAGAGGATAGGATAGGACAGAGGATAGGATAGGATAGAGGATAGGATAGGATAGAGGATAGGATAGGATAGAGGATAGGATACGATAGAGGATAGGATAGGATAGAGGATAGGATAGGATAGAGGATAGGATAGGATAGAGGATAGGATAGGATAGAGAAGAGGATAGGATAGATGATATTATAGGATAGAGGATAGGATGGGATAGAGGATAGGATCGGATAGAGGATAGGATAGGATAGAGGATAGGATAGTATAGAGGATAGGATAGGATAGAGGATAGGATAGGATAGAGGATAGGATAGGATAGAGAATAGTGTAGGATAGATGATATTATAGGATAGAGGATAAGATAGGATAGAGGATAGAATCGGATCGAGGATAAGATAGGGGATAGGATAGGATAGAGGATAGGATAGAGGATAGAGTTTAGGATAGGATAGAGGATAGGATAGGATAGAGAATAGGATAGGATAGATGATATTATAGGATAGAGGATAGGGTAGGATAGAGGATAGGATAGAGAATAGGATAGGATAGAGGATAGGATAGGATAGAGAATAGGATAGGATAGATGATATTATAGGATAGAGGATAGGATAGGATAGAGGATAGGATATTATAGAGGATAGGATAATATAGAGGATAGGATAGGATAGAGGATAGGATAGAGGATAGGATAGGATAGAGCATAGGATAGGATAGAGGATAGGATAGGATAGAGGATAGAGGATAGGATAGGATAGAGGATAGGATATGATAGAGGATAGGATAGAAGATAGGATAGTATAGAGGATAGGAGAGGATAGAGGATAGGATGGGATAGATGATAGGATAGGATAGAGGATAGGAGACGATAGAGGATAGGATAATATAGAGGATAGAATAGGATAGAGGATAGGATAGGATAGAGGATAGGATAGGATAGAGGATAGGATAGGATAGAGGATAGGATAGGATAGAGGATAGAGGATATGATAGGATAGAGGATAGGATATGATAGAGGATAGGATAGGATAGAGTTTAGGATAGGATAGAGGATAGGATAGGATAGAGAATAGGATAGGATAGATGATATTATAGGAGAGAGAATAGGATAGGATAGACGATAGGATCGGATAGAGGTTATGATACGGGATTGGATAGGATAGAGGATAGGAGACGATAGAGGATATGATAGGATAGAGGATAGGATAGGATAGAGGATAGGATAGGATAGATGATATTATAGGATAGAGGATAGGATAGGATAGAGGATAGGATAGGATAGAGAATAGGAGACGATAGAGGATATGATAGGATAGAGGATAGGATAGGATAGAGGATAGGATAGGATAGAGAATAGTGTAGGATAGATGATATTATAAGATAGAGGATAAGATAGGATAGAGGATAGGATCGGATCGAGGATATGATACGGGATTGGATAGGATAGAGGACAGGAGACGATAGAGGATATGATAGGATGGAGGATAGGATAGGATAGAGGATAGGATCGGATAGAGGATAGGATAGAGGATAGGATAGGATAGATGATATTATAGGATAGAGGATAGGATAGGATAGAGGATAGGATCGGATAGAGGATAGGATAGGGGATTGGATAGGATAGGATAGAGGATAGGATAGGATAGGATAGAGGATAGGATAGGATAGAGGATAGGATCGGATAGAGGATATGATACGGGATTGGATAGGATAGAGGACAGGAGACGATAGAGGATATGATAGGATGGAGGATAGGATAGGATAGAGGATAGGATCGGATAGAGGATAGGATAGGGGATTGGATAGGATAGAGGATAGGAGACGATAGAGGATATGATAGGATAGAGGATAGGATAGGATAGGTGATTGGATAGGACAGAGGACAGGAGACGATAGAGGATAGGATAGGATAGAGGATAGGATAGGATAGTGGATAGGATAGTATAGAGGATAGGATAGGATAGAGGATAGGATAGGATAGAGGATAGGATAGGATAGAGGATAGGATAGGATAGAGTTTAGGATAGGATAGAGGATAGGATAGGATAGAGAATAGGATAGGATAGATGATATTATAGGAGAGAGAATAGGATAGGATAGACGATAGGATCGGATAGAGGTTATGATACGGGATTGGATAGGATAGAGGATAGGAGACGATAGAGGATATGATAGGATAGAGGATAGGATAGGATAGAGGATAGGATAGGATAGATGATATTATAGGATAGAGGATAGGATAGGATAGAGGATAGGATAGGATAGAGAATAGGAGACGATAGAGGATATGATAGGATAGAGGATAGGATAGGATAGAGGATAGGATAGGATAGAGAATAGTGTAGGATAGATGATATTATAAGATAGAGGATAAGATAGGATAGAGGATAGGATAGGATAGAGGATAGGATAGGATAGAGGATAGAGGATAGGATAGGATAGAGGATAGGATATGATAGAGGATAGGATAGAAGATAGGATAGTATAGAGGATAGGAGAGGATAGAGGATAGGATGGGATAGATGATAGGATAGGATAGAGGATAGGAGACGATAGAGGATAGGATAATATAGAGGATAGAATAGGATAGAGGATAGGATAGGATAGAGGATATGATAGGATAGAGGATAGGATATGATAGAGGATAGGATAGGATAGAGTTTAGGATAGGATAGAGGATAGGATAGGATAGAGAATAGGATAGGATAGATGATATTATAGGAGAGAGAATAGGATAGGATAGACGATAGGATCGGATAGAGGTTATGATACGGGATTGGATAGGATAGAGGATAGGAGACGATAGAGGATATGATAGGATAGAGGATAGGATAGGATAGAGGATAGGATAGGATAGATGATATTATAGGATAGAGGATAGGATAGGATAGAGGATAGGATAGGATAGAGAATAGGAGACGATAGAGGATATGATAGGATAGAGGATAGGATAGGATAGAGGATAGGATAGGATAGAGAATAGTGTAGGATAGATGATATTATAGGATAGAGGATAAGATAGGATAGAGGATAGGATCGGATCGAGGATATGATACGGGATTGGATAGGATAGAGGACAGGAGACGATAGAGGATATGATAGGATGGAGGATAGGATAGGATAGAGGATAGGATCGGATAGAGGATAGGATACAGGATAAGATAGGATAGATGATATTATAGGATAGAGGATAGGATAGGATAGAGGATAGGACAGGGGAATGGATAGGATAGAGGATAGGAGACGATAGAGGTTAGGATAGGTGATTGGATAGGATAGAGTTCAGGAGACGATAGAGGATAGGATAGGTTAGAGGATAGGATAGGACAGAGGATAGGATAGGATAGAGGATAGGATAGGATAGAGGATAGGATAGGATAGAGGATAGGATACGATAGAGGATAGGATAGGATAGAGGATAGGATAGGATAGAGGATAGGATCGGTTAGAGGATATGATACGGGATTGGATAGGATAAGGGATAGGAGACGATAGAGGATATGATAGGAAAGAGGATAGGATAGGATAGAGAATAGGATAGGATAGAGAATAGGATAGGATAGATGATATTATAGGATAGAGGATAGGATAGGATAGAGGATAGGATAGGATAGAGGATAGGATCGGATAGAGGATAGGACAGGGGAATGGATAGGATAGAGGATAGGAGACGATAGAGGTTAGGATAGGTGATTGGATAGGATAGAGTTCAGGAGACGATAGAGGATAGGATAGGATAGAGGATAGGATAGGACAGAGGATAGGATAGGATAGAGGATAGGATAGGATAGAGGATAGGATAGGATAGAGGATAGGATACGATAGAGGATAGGATAGGATAGAGGATAGGATAGGATAGAGGATAGGATAGGATAGAGGATAGGATAGGATAGAGAAGAGGATAGGATAGATGATATTATAGGATAGAGGATAGGATGGGATAGAGGATAGGATCGGATAGAGGATAGGATAGGATAGAGGATAGGATAGTATAGAGGATAGGATAGGATAGAGGATAGGATAGGATAGAGAATAGTGTAGGATAGATGATATTATAGGATAGAGGATAAGATAGGATAGAGGATAGAATCGGATCGAGGATAAGATAGGGGATAGGATAGGATAGAGGATAGGATAGAGGATAGAGTTTAGGATAGGATAGAGGATAGGATAGGATAGAGAATAGGATAGGATAGATGATATTATAGGATAGAGGATAGGGTAGGATAGAGGATAGGATAGAGAATAGGATAGGATAGAGGATAGGATAGGATAGAGAATAGGATAGGATAGATGATATTATAGGATAGAGGATAGGATAGGATAGAGGATAGGATATTATAGAGGATAGGATAATATAGAGGATAGGATAGGATAGAGGATAGGATAGAGGATAGGATAGGATAGAGCATAGGATAGGATAGAGGATAGGATAGGATAGAGGATAGAGGATAGGATAGGATAGAGGATAGGATATGATAGAGGATAGGATAGAAGATAGGATAGTATAGAGGATAGGAGAGGATAGAGGATAGGATGGGATAGATGATAGGATAGGATAGAGGATAGGAGACGATAGAGGATAGGATAATATAGAGGATAGAATAGGATAGAGGATAGGATAGGATAGAGGATAGGATAGGATAGAGGATAGGATAGGATAGAGGATAGGATAGGATAGAGGATAGAGGATATGATAGGATAGAGGATAGGATATGATAGAGGATAGGATAGGATAGAGTTTAGGATAGGATAGAGGATAGGATAGGATAGAGGATAGGATAGGATAGATGATATTATAGGATAGAGGATAGGATAGGATAGAGGATAGGATCGGATAGAGGATATGATACGGGATTGGATAGGATAGAGGACAGGAGACGATAGAGGATATGATAGGATGGAGGATAGGATAGGATAGAGGATAGGATCGGATAGAGGATAGGATAGGGGATTGGATAGGATAGAGGATAGGAGACGATAGAGGATATGATAGGATAGAGGATAGGATAGGATAGGTGATTGGATAGGACAGAGGACAGGAGACGATAGAGGATAGGATAGGATAGAGGATAGGATAGGATAGTGGATAGGATAGTATAGAGGATAGGATAGGATAGAGGATAGGATAGGATAGAGGATAGGATAGGATAGAGGATAGGATAGGATAGAGTTTAGGATAGGATAGAGGATAGGATAGGATAGAGAATAGGATAGGATAGATGATATTATAGGAGAGAGAATAGGATAGGATAGACGATAGGATCGGATAGAGGTTATGATACGGGATTGGATAGGATAGAGGATAGGAGACGATAGAGGATATGATAGGATAGAGGATAGGATAGGATAGAGGATAGGATAGGATAGATGATATTATAGGATAGAGGATATGATAGGATAGAGGATAGGATAGGATAGAGAATAGGAGACGATAGAGGATATGATAGGATAGAGGATAGGATAGGATAGAGGATAGGATAGGATAGAGAATAGTGTAGGATAGATGATATTATAAGATAGAGGATAAGATAGGATAGAGGATAGGATCGGATCGAGGATATGATACGGGATTGGATAGGATAGAGGACAGGAGACGATAGAGGATATGATAGGATGGAGGATAGGATAGGATAGAGGATAGGATCGGATAGAGGATAGGATAGAGGATAGGATAGGATAGATGATATTATAGGATAGAGGATAGGATAGGATAGAGGATAGGATCGGATAGAGGATAGGATAGGGGATTGGATAGGATAGGATAGAGGATAGGATAGGATAGGATAGAGGATAGGATAGGATAGAGGATAGGATCGGATAGAGGATATGATACGGGATTGGATAGGATAGAGGACAGGAGACGATAGAGGATATGATAGGATGGAGGATAGGATAGGATAGAGGATCGGATCGGATAGAGGATAGGATCGGATAGAGGATAGGATAGGGGATTGGATAGGATAGAGGATAGGAGACGATAGAGGATATGATAGGATAGAGGATAGGATAGGATAGGTGATTGAATAGGACAGAGGACAGGAGACGATAGAGGATAGGATAGGATAGAGGATAGGATAGGATAGTGGATAGGATAGTATAGAGGATAGGATAGGATAGAGGATAGGATAGGATAGAGCATATGATAGGATAGAGGATAGGATAGGATAGAGGATAGGATAGGATAGAGAATAGGGTAGGATAGATGATATTATAGGATAGAGAATAGGATAGGATAGATGATATTATAGGATAGAGGATAGGATAGGATAGAGGATAGGATAGGGGAATGGATAGGATAGACGATAGGAGACAATAGGGGATAGGATAGGTGATTGGATAGGATAGAGGACAGGAGACGATAGCGGATAGGATAGGATAGAGGATAGGATAGGATAGATGATATTATAGGATAGAGGATAGGATAGGATAGAGGATAGGACAGGATAGAGGATAGGATATTATAGAGGATAGGATAATATAGGGGATAGGATAGGATAGAGGATAGGATAGAGGATAGGATAGTATAGAGGATAGGAGAGGATAGAGGATAGGATAGGGGATTGGATAGGATAGGATAGAGGATAGGATAGGATAGGATAGAGGATAGGATAGGATAGAGGATAGGATAGGGGAATGGATAGGGGATTTTATAGGATAGAGTATAGGATAGGTGATTGGATAGGATAGAGGACTGGAGACGATAGAGGGTAGGATAGGATAGAGGATAGGATAGGATAGAGGATAGGATATGATAGAGGATAGGATAGGATAGAGTTTAGGATAGGATAGAGGAAAGGATAGGATAGAGAATAGGATAGGATAGATGATATTATAGGATAGAGAATAGGATAGGATAGATGATATTATAGGATAGAGAATAGGATAGGATAGACGATAGGATCTAATAGAGGTTATGATACGGGATTGGATAGGATAGAGGATAGGAGATGATAGAGGATATGATAGGATAGAGGATGGGATAGGATAGAGGATAGGATAGGATAGATGATATTATAGGATAGAGGATAGGATAGGATAGAGGATAGGATAGGATAGAGAATAGGAGACGATAGAGGATATGATAGGATAGAGGATAGGATAGGATAGAGGATAGGATAGGATAGAGACTAGTGTAGGATAGATGATATTATAGGATAGAGGATAAGATAGGATAGAGGATAGGATCGGATCGAGGATAGGATAGGGGATAGGAGAGGATAGAGGATAGGAGACCATAGAGAATATGATATGATAGAGGATAGGATAGGATAGAGAATAGTATAGGATAGATGATATTATAGGATAGAGGATAGGATAGTATAGAGGATAGGATAGGATAGGGGATAGGATAGGATAGAGGATAGGATAGGATAGAGGATAGGATAGGATAGATGATATTATAGGATAGAGGATAGGATAGGATAGAGGATAGGATCGGATAGAGGATAGGATAGGGGATTGGATAGGATAGGATAGAGGATAGGATAGGATAGGATAGAGGATAGGATAGGATAGAGGATAGGATAGGGTAGAGAATAGGATAGGGGAATGGATAGGGGATTTTATAGGATAGAGGATAGGAGACGATAGAGGATAGGATAGGTGATTGGATAGGATAGAGGACTGGAGACGATAGAGGGTAGGATAGGTGATTGGATAGGATAGAGGACAGGAGACGATAGAGGATATGATAGGATAGAGGATAGGATAGGATAGAGGATAGGATAGGATAGAGGATAGAATAGGATAGAGAATAGTGTAGGATAGAGGATAAGATAGGATAGAGGATAGGATCGGATCGAGGATAGGATAGGGGATAGGAGAGGATAGAGGATAGGAGACCATAGAGAATATGATATGATAGAGGATAGGATAGGATAGAGAATAGTATAGGATAGATGATATTATAGGATACAGGATAGGATAGGATAGAGGATAGGATAGGATAGAGGATAGGATAGGATAGGATAGAGAATAGGATAGGATAGATGATATTATAGGATAGAGGATAGGATAGGATAGAGGATAGGATCGGATAGAGGATAGGATAGGATAGAGGATAGGATCGGATAGAGGATATGATACGAGATTGGATAGGACAGAGAACAGGAGACGATAGAGGATAGGATAGGATAGAGGATAGGATAGGATAGTGGATAGGATAGTATAGAGGATAGGATAGGATAGAGGATAGGATAGGATAGAGGATAGGATAGGATAGATGATATTATAAGATAGAGGATAGGATCGGATAGAGGATAGGATAGGGGATTGGATAGGATAGGATAGAGGATAGGATAGGATAGGATAGAGGATAGGATAGGGGAATGGATAGGGGATTTTATAGGATAGAGGATAGGATAGGTGATTGGATAGGATAGAGGACTGGAGACGATAGAGGGTAGGATAGGTGATTGGATAGGATAGAGGACAGGAGACGATAGAGGATAGGATAGGATAGAGGATAGGATAGGATAGAGGATAGGATAGGATAGAGGATAGGATAGGATAGAGGATAGGATTGTATAGAGGATAGGATAGGATAGAGGATAGGATAGGATAGAGGATAGGATAGGATAGAGGATAGGATAGGATAGAGGATAGGATAGTATAGAGGATAGGATAGGATAGAGGATAGGTTAGGATAGAGGATAGGATAGGATAGAGGATAGGATAGGATTGATGATATTATAGGATAGAGGATAAGATAGGATAGAGGATAGGATCGGATCGAGGATAGGATAGGGGATAGGATAGGATAGAGGATAGGAGACGATAGAGAATATGATATGATAGAGGATAGGATAGGATAGAGAATAGGATAGGATAGATGATATTATAGGATAGAGGATAGGATAGGATAGAGGATAGGATAGGATAGAGGATAGGATCGGATAGAGGATAGGACAGGATAGATGATATTATAAGATAGAGGATAGGATCGGATAGAGGATAGGATAGGGGATTGGATAGGATAGGATAGAGGATAGGATAGGATAGGATAGACGATAGGATAGGGGAATGGATAGGGGATTATATAGGATAGAGGATAGGATAGGTGATTGGATAGGATAGAGGACTGGAGACGATAGAGGGTAGGATAGGTGATTGGATAGGATAGAGGACAGGAGACGATAGAGGATAGGATAGGATAGAGGATAGGATAGGATAGAGGATAGGATAGGATAGAGGATAGGATAGGATAGAGGATAGGATAGTATAGAGGATAGGATAGGATAGAGCATAGGATAGGATAGATGATATTATAGGATAGAGAATAGGATAGGATAGATGATATTATAGGATAGAGAATAGGATAGGATAGACGATAGGATCTAATAGAGGTTATGATACGGGATTGGATAGGATAGAGGATAGGAGATGATAGAGGATATGATAGGATAGAGGATGGGATAGGATAGAGGATAGGATAGGATAGATGATATTATAGGATAGAGGATAGGATAGGATAGAGGATAGGATAGGATAGAGAATAGGAGACGATAGAGGATATGATAGGATAGAGGATAGGATAGGATAGAGGATAGGATAGGATAGAGACTAGTGTAGGATAGATGATATTATAGGATAGAGGATAAGATAGGATAGAGGATAGGATCGGATCGAGGATAGGATAGGGGATAGGAGAGGATAGAGGATAGGAGACCATAGAGAATATGATATGATAGAGGATAGGATAGGATAGAGAATAGTATAGGATAGATGATATTATAGGATAGAGGATAGGATAGTATAGAGGATAGGATAGGATAGGGGATAGGATAGGATAGAGGATAGGATAGGATAGAGGATAGGATAGGATAGATGATATTATAGGATAGAGGATAGGATAGGATAGAGGATAGGATCGGATAGAGGATAGGATAGGGGATTGGATAGGATAGGATAGAGGATAGGATAGGATAGGATAGAGGATAGGATAGGATAGAGGATAGGATAGGGTAGAGAATAGGATAGGGGAATGGATAGGGGATTTTATAGGATAGAGGATAGGAGACGATAGAGGATAGGATAGGTGATTGGATAGGATAGAGGACTGGAGACGATAGAGGGTAGGATAGGTGATTGGATAGGATAGAGGACAGGAGACGATAGAGGATATGATAGGATAGAGGATAGGATAGGATAGAGGATAGGATAGGATAGAGGATAGAATAGGATAGAGAATAGTGTAGGATAGAGGATAAGATAGGATAGAGGATAGGATCGGATCGAGGATAGGATAGGGGATAGGAGAGGATAGAGGATAGGAGACCATAGAGAATATGATATGATAGAGGATAGGATAGGATAGAGAATAGTATAGGATAGATGATATTATAGGATACAGGATAGGATAGGTTAGAGGATAGGATAGGACAGAGGATAGGATAGGATAGAGGATAGGATAGGATAGAGGATAGGATAGGATAGAGGATAGGATACGATAGAGGATAGGATAGGATAGAGGATAGGATAGGATAGAGGATAGGATCGGTTAGAGGATATGATACGGGATTGGATAGGATAAGGGATAGGAGACGATAGAGGATATGATAGGAAAGAGGATAGGATAGGATAGAGAATAGGATAGGATAGAGAATAGGATAGGATAGATGATATTATAGGATAGAGGATAGGATAGGATAGAGGATAGGATAGGATAGAGGATAGGATCGGATAGAGGATAGGACAGGGGAATGGATAGGATAGAGGATAGGAGACGATAGAGGTTAGGATAGGTGATTGGATAGGATAGAGTTCAGGAGACGATAGAGGATAGGATAGGATAGAGGATAGGATAGGACAGAGGATAGGATAGGATAGAGGATAGGATAGGATAGAGGATAGGATAGGATAGAGGATAGGATACGATAGAGGATAGGATAGGATAGAGGATAGGATAGGATAGAGGATAGGATAGGATAGAGGATAGGATAGGATAGAGAAGAGGATAGGATAGATGATATTATAGGATAGAGGATAGGATGGGATAGAGGATAGGATCGGATAGAGGATAGGATAGGATAGAGGATAGGATAGTATAGAGGATAGGATAGGATAGAGGATAGGATAGGATAGAGGATAGGATAGGATAGAGAATAGTGTAGGATAGATGATATTATAGGATAGAGGATAAGATAGGATAGAGGATAGAATCGGATCGAGGATAAGATAGGGGATAGGATAGGATAGAGGATAGGATACAGGATAGAGTTTAGGATAGGATAGAGGATAGGATAGGATAGAGAATAGGATAGGATAGATGATATTATAGGATAGAGGATAGGGTAGGATAGAGGATAGGATAGAGAATAGGATAGGATAGAGGATAGGATAGGATAGAGAATAGGATAGGATAGATGATATTATAGGATAGAGGATAGGATAGGATAGAGGATAGGATATTATAGAGGATAGGATAATATAGAGGATAGGATAGGATAGAGGATAGGATAGAGGATAGGATAGGATAGAGCATAGGATAGGATAGAGGATAGGATAGGATAGAGGATAGAGGATAGGATAGGATAGAGGATAGGATATGATAGAGGATAGGATAGAAGATAGGATAGTATAGAGGATAGGAGAGGATAGAGGATAGGATGGGATAGATGATAGGATAGGATAGAGGATAGGAGACGATAGAGGATAGGATAATATAGAGGATAGAATAGGATAGAGGATAGGATAGGATAGAGGATAGGATAGGATAGAGGATAGGATAGGATAGAGGATAGGATAGGATAGAGGATAGAGGATATGATAGGATAGAGGATAGGATATGATAGAGGATAGGATAGGATAGAGTTTAGGATAGGATAGAGGATAGGATAGGATAGAGAATAGGATAGGATAGATGATATTATAGGAGAGAGAATAGGATAGGATAGACGATAGGATCGGATAGAGGTTATGATACGGGATTGGATAGGATGGAGGATAGGAGACGATAGAGGATATGATAGGATAGAGGATAGGATAGGATAGAGGATAGGATAGGATAGATGATATTATAGGATAGAGGATAGGATAGGATAGAGGATAGGATAGGATAGAGAATAGGAGACGATAGAGGATATGATAGGATAGAGGATAGGATAGGATAGAGGATAGGATAGGATAGAGAATAGTGTAGGATAGATGATATTATAGGATAGAGGATAAGATAGGATAGAGGATAGGATCGGATCGAGGATATGATACGGGATTGGATAGGATAGAGGACAGGAGACGATAGAGGATATGATAGGATGGAGGATAGGATAGGATAGAGGATAGGATCGGATAGAGGATAGGATAGAGGATAGGATAGGATAGATGATATTATAGGATAGAGGATAGGATAGGATAGAGGATAGGATCGGATAGAGGATAGGATAGGGGATTGGATAGGATAGGATAGAGGATAGGATAGGATAGGATAGAGGATAGGATAGGATAGAGGATAGGATCGGATAGAGGATATGATACGGGATTGGATAGGATAGAGGACAGGAGACGATAGAGGATATGATAGGATGGAGGATAGGATAGGATAGAGGATAGGATCGGATAGAGGATAGGATAGGGGATTGGATAGGATAGAGGATAGGAGACGATAGAGGATATGATAGGATAGAGGATAGGATAGGATAGGTGATTGGATAGGACAGAGGACAGGAGACGATAGAGGATAGGATAGGATAGAGGATAGGATAGGATAGTGGATAGGATAGTATAGAGGATAGGATAGGATAGAGGATAGGATAGGATAGAGGATAGGATAGGATAGAGGATAGGATAGGATAGAGTTTAGGATAGGATAGAGGATAGGATAGGATAGAGAATAGGATAGGATAGATGATATTATAGGAGAGAGAATAGGATAGGATAGACGATAGGATCGGATAGAGGTTATGATACGGGATTGGATAGGATAGAGGATAGGAGACGATAGAGGATATGATAGGATAGAGGATAGGATAGGATAGAGGATAGGATAGGATAGATGATATTATAGGATAGAGGATAGGATAGGATAGAGGATAGGATAGGATAGAGAATAGGAGACGATAGAGGATATGATAGGATAGAGGATAGGATAGGATAGAGGATAGGATAGGATAGAGAATAGTGTAGGATAGATGATATTATAAGATAGAGGATAAGATAGGATAGAGGATAGGATAGGATAGAGGATAGGATAGGATAGAGGATAGAGGATAGGATAGGATAGAGGATAGGATATGATAGAGGATAGGATAGAAGATAGGATAGTATAGAGGATAGGAGAGGATAGAGGATAGGATGGGATAGATGATAGGATAGGATAGAGGATAGGAGACGATAGAGGATAGGATAATATAGAGGATAGAATAGGATAGAGGATAGGATAGGATAGAGGATAGGATAGGATAGAGGATAGGATAGGATAGAGGATAGGATAGGATAGAGGATAGAGGATATGATAGGATAGAGGATAGGATATGATAGAGGATAGGATAGGATAGAGTTTAGGATAGGATAGAGGATAGGATAGGATAGAGAATAGGATAGGATAGATGATATTATAGGAGAGAGAATAGGATAGGATAGACGATAGGATCGGATAGAGGTTATGATACGGGATTGGATAGGATAGAGGATAGGAGACGATAGAGGATATGATAGGATAGAGGATAGGATAGGATAGAGGATAGGATAGGATAGATGATATTATAGGATAGAGGATAGGATAGGATAGAGGATAGGATAGGATAGAGAATAGGAGACGATAGAGGATATGATAGGATAGAGGATAGGATAGGATAGAGGATAGGATAGGATAGAGAATAGTGTAGGATAGATGATATTATAGGATAGAGGATAAGATAGGATAGAGGATAGGATCGGATCGAGGATATGATACGGGATTGGATAGGATAGAGGACAGGAGACGATAGAGGATATGATAGGATGGAGGATAGGATAGGATAGAGGATAGGATCGGATAGAGGATAGGATAGAGGATAAGATAGGATAGATGATATTATAGGATAGAGGATAGGATAGGATAGAGGATAGGACAGGGGAATGGATAGGATAGAGGATAGGAGACGATAGAGGTTAGGATAGGTGATTGGATAGGATAGAGTTCAGGAGACGATAGAGGATAGGATAGGTTAGAGGATAGGATAGGACAGAGGATAGGATAGGATAGAGGATAGGATAGGATAGAGGATAGGATAGGATAGAGGATAGGATACGATAGAGGATAGGATAGGATAGAGGATAGGATAGGATAGAGGATAGGATCGGTTAGAGGATATGATACGGGATTGGATAGGATAAGGGATAGGAGACGATAGAGGATATGATAGGAAAGAGGATAGGATAGGATAGAGAATAGGATAGGATAGAGAATAGGATAGGATAGATGATATTATAGGATAGAGGATAGGATAGGATAGAGGATAGGATAGGATAGAGGATAGGATCGGATAGAGGATAGGACAGGGGAATGGATAGGATAGAGGATAGGAGACGATAGAGGTTAGGATAGGTGATTGGATAGGATAGAGTTCAGGAGACGATAGAGGATAGGATAGGATAGAGGATAGGATAGGACAGAGGATAGGATAGGATAGAGGATAGGATAGGATAGAGGATAGGATAGGATAGAGGATAGGATACGATAGAGGATAGGATAGGATAGAGGATAGGATAGGATAGAGGATAGGATAGGATAGAGGATAGGATAGGATAGAGAAGAGGATAGGATAGATGATATTATAGGATAGAGGATAGGATGGGATAGAGGATAGGATCGGATAGAGGATAGGATAGGATAGAGGATAGGATAGTATAGAGGATAGGATAGGATAGAGGATAGGATAGGATAGAGAATAGTGTAGGATAGATGATATTATAGGATAGAGGATAAGATAGGATAGAGGATAGAATCGGATCGAGGATAAGATAGGGGATAGGATAGGATAGAGGATAGGATAGAGGATAGAGTTTAGGATAGGATAGAGGATAGGATAGGATAGAGAATAGGATAGGATAGATGATATTATAGGATAGAGGATAGGGTAGGATAGAGGATAGGATAGAGAATAGGATAGGATAGAGGATAGGATAGGATAGAGAATAGGATAGGATAGATGATATTATAGGATAGAGGATAGGATAGGATAGAGGATAGGATATTATAGAGGATAGGATAATATAGAGGATAGGATAGGATAGAGGATAGGATAGAGGATAGGATAGGATAGAGCATAGGATAGGATAGAGGATAGGATAGGATAGAGGATAGAGGATAGGATAGGATAGAGGATAGGATATGATAGAGGATAGGATAGAAGATAGGATAGTATAGAGGATAGGAGAGGATAGAGGATAGGATGGGATAGATGATAGGATAGGATAGAGGATAGGAGACGATAGAGGATAGGATAATATAGAGGATAGAATAGGATAGAGGATAGGATAGGATAGAGGATAGGATAGGATAGAGGATAGGATAGGATAGAGGATAGGATAGGATAGAGGATAGAGGATATGATAGGATAGAGGATAGGATATGATAGAGGATAGGATAGGATAGAGTTTAGGATAGGATAGAGGATAGGATAGGATAGAGGATAGGATAGGATAGATGATATTATAGGATAGAGGATAGGATAGGATAGAGGATAGGATCGGATAGAGGATATGATACGGGATTGGATAGGATAGAGGACAGGAGACGATAGAGGATATGATAGGATGGAGGATAGGATAGGATAGAGGATAGGATCGGATAGAGGATAGGATAGGGGATTGGATAGGATAGAGGATAGGAGACGATAGAGGATATGATAGGATAGAGGATAGGATAGGATAGGTGATTGGATAGGACAGAGGACAGGAGACGATAGAGGATAGGATAGGATAGAGGATAGGATAGGATAGTGGATAGGATAGTATAGAGGATAGGATAGGATAGAGGATAGGATAGGATAGAGGATAGGATAGGATAGAGGATAGGATAGGATAGAGTTTAGGATAGGATAGAGGATAGGATAGGATAGAGAATAGGATAGGATAGATGATATTATAGGAGAGAGAATAGGATAGGATAGACGATAGGATCGGATAGAGGTTATGATACGGGATTGGATAGGATAGAGGATAGGAGACGATAGAGGATATGATAGGATAGAGGATAGGATAGGATAGAGGATAGGATAGGATAGATGATATTATAGGATAGAGGATAGGATAGGATAGAGGATAGGATAGGATAGAGAATAGGAGACGATAGAGGATATGATAGGATAGAGGATAGGATAGGATAGAGGATAGGATAGGATAGAGAATAGTGTAGGATAGATGATATTATAAGATAGAGGATAAGATAGGATAGAGGATAGGATCGGATCGAGGATATGATACGGGATTGGATAGGATAGAGGACAGGAGACGATAGAGGATATGATAGGATGGAGGATAGGATAGGATAGAGGATAGGATCGGATAGAGGATAGGATAGAGGATAGGATAGGATAGATGATATTATAGGATAGAGGATAGGATAGGATAGAGGATAGGATCGGATAGAGGATAGGATAGGGGATTGGATAGGATAGGATAGAGGATAGGATAGGATAGGATAGAGGATAGGATAGGATAGAGGATAGGATCGGATAGAGGATATGATACGGGATTGGATAGGATAGAGGACAGGAGACGATAGAGGATATGATAGGATGGAGGATAGGATAGGATAGAGGATCGGATCGGATAGAGGATAGGATCGGATAGAGGATAGGATAGGGGATTGGATAGGATAGAGGATAGGAGACGATAGAGGATATGATAGGATAGAGGATAGGATAGGATAGGTGATTGAATAGGACAGAGGACAGGAGACGATAGAGGATAGGATAGGATAGAGGATAGGATAGGATAGTGGATAGGATAGTATAGAGGATAGGATAGGATAGAGGATAGGATAGGATAGAGGATAGGATAGGATAGAGGATAGGATAGGATAGATGATATTATAGGATAGAGGATAGGATAGGATAGAGGATAGGATAGGATAGATGATATTATAGGATAG
Source organism: Halictus rubicundus (assembly GCF_050948215.1). Classification (NCBI taxonomy): domain Eukaryota; kingdom Metazoa; phylum Arthropoda; class Insecta; order Hymenoptera; family Halictidae; genus Halictus; species Halictus rubicundus. Next base: position 196,134 of record NW_027488722.1, on the reverse strand, counting down.
AGGATAGGATAGGATAGAGGATATTATAGGATAGAGGATAGGATAGGATAGAGGATAGGATCGGATAGAGGATAGGATAGGGGATTGGATAGGATAGGATAGAGGATAGGATAGGATAGGATAGAGGATAGGATAGGATAGAGGATAGGATAGGATAGAGGATAGGATAGTATAGAGGATAGGATAGGATAGAGGATAGGATAGGATAGAGGATAGGATAGGATAGAGGATAGGATGGGATAGAGGATAGGATAGGATAGAGGATAGGATAGGATAGAGGATAGGAGACGATAGAGGTTAGGATAGGTGATTGGATAGGATAGAGGACAGGAGACGATAGAGGATAGGATAGGATAGAGGATAGGATAGGATAGAGGATAGGATAGGATAGAGGATAGGATAGAATAGAGGATAGGATAGGATAGAGGATAGGATAGGATAGAGGATAGGATAGGATAGAGAATAGTGTAGGATAGATGATATTATACGATAGAGGATAAGATAGGATAGAGAATAGGGTAGAATAGATGATATTATAGGATAGAGGATAGGATAGGATAGAGGATAGGATATTATAGAGGATAGGATAATATAGAGGATAGGATAGGATAGAGGATAGGATAGAGGATAGGATAGGATAGAGCATATGATAGGATAGAGGATAGGATAGGATAGAGGATAGAGGATAGGATAGGATAGAGGATAGGATATGATAGAGGATAGGATAGAGGATAGGAGAGGATAGAGGATAGGATGGGATAGATGATAGGATAGGATAGAGGATAGGAGACGATAAAGGATAGGATAATATAGAGGATAGAATAGGATAGAGGATAGGATAGGATAGAGGATTGGATAGGATAGAGGATAGGATAGTATAGAGGATAGGATAGGATAGAGAATAGGGTAGGATAGATGATATTATAGGATAGAGAATAGGATAGGATAGATGATATTATAGGATAGAGGATAGGATAGGATAGAGGATAGGATAGGGGAATGGATAGGATAGACGATAGGAGACAATAGGGGATAGGATAGGTGATTGGATAGGATAGAGGACAGGAGACGATAGCGGATAGGATAGGATAGAGGATAGGATAGGATAGATGATATTATAGGATAGAGGATAGGATAGGATAGAGGATAGGACAGGATAGAGGATAGGATATTATAGAGGATAGGATAATATAGGGGATAGGATAGGATAGAGGATAGGATAGAGGATAGGATAGTATAGAGGATAGGAGAGGATAGAGGATAGGATAGGGGATTGGATAGGATAGGATAGAGGATAGGATAGGATAGGATAGAGGATAGGATAGGATAGAGGATAGGATAGGGGAATGGATAGGGGATTTTATAGGATAGAGTATAGGATAGGTGATTGGATAGGATAGAGGACTGGAGACGATAGAGGATAGGATAGGATAGAGGATAGGATAGGATAGAGGATAGGATAGGATAGAGGATAGGATAGGATAGAGGATAGGATAGGATAGAGGATAGGATAGGATAGAGCATAGGATAGGATAGATGATATTATAGGATAGAGAATAGGATAGGATAGATGATATTATAGGATAGAGAATAGGATAGGATAGACGATAGGATCTAATAGAGGTTATGATACGGGATTGGATAGGATAGAGGATAGGAGATGATAGAGGATATGATAGGATAGAGGATGGGATAGGATAGAGGATAGGATAGGATAGATGATATTATAGGATAGAGGATAGGATAGGATAGAGGATAGGATAGGATAGAGAATAGGAGACGATAGAGGATATGATAGGATAGAGGATAGGATAGGATAGAGGATAGGATAGGATAGAGACTAGTGTAGGATAGATGATATTATAGGATAGAGGATAAGATAGGATAGAGGATAGGATCGGATCGAGGATAGGATAGGGGATAGGAGAGGATAGAGGATAGGAGACCATAGAGAATATGATATGATAGAGGATAGGATAGGATAGAGAATAGTATAGGATAGATGATATTATAGGATAGAGGATAGGATAGTATAGAGGATAGGATAGGATAGGGGATAGGATAGGATAGAGGATAGGATAGGATAGAGGATAGGATAGGATAGATGATATTATAGGATAGAGGATAGGATAGGATAGAGGATAGGATCGGATAGAGGATAGGATAGGGGATTGGATAGGATAGGATAGAGGATAGGATAGGATAGGATAGAGGATAGGATAGGATAGAGGATAGGATAGGGTAGAGAATAGGATAGGGGAATGGATAGGGGATTTTATAGGATAGAGGATAGGAGACGATAGAGGATAGGATAGGTGATTGGATAGGATAGAGGACTGGAGACGATAGAGGGTAGGATAGGTGATTGGATAGGATAGAGGACAGGAGACGATAGAGGATATGATAGGATAGAGGATAGGATAGGATAGAGGATAGGATAGGATAGAGGATAGAATAGGATAGAGAATAGTGTAGGATAGAGGATAAGATAGGATAGAGGATAGGATCGGATCGAGGATAGGATAGGGGATAGGAGAGGATAGAGGATAGGAGACCATAGAGAATATGATATGATAGAGGATAGGATAGGATAGAGAATAGTATAGGATAGATGATATTATAGGATACAGGATAGGATAGGATAGAGGATAGGATAGGATAGGATAGAGAATAGGATAGGATAGATGATATTATAGGATAGAGGATAGGATAGGATAGAGGATAGGATCGGATAGAGGATAGGATAGGATAGAGGATAGGATCGGATAGAGGATATGATACGAGATTGGATAGGACAGAGAACAGGAGACGATAGAGGATAGGATAGGATAGAGGATAGGATAGGATAGTGGATAGGATAGTATAGAGGATAGGATAGGATAGAGGATAGGATAGGATAGAGGATAGGATAGGATAGATGATATTATAAGATAGAGGATAGGATCGGATAGAGGATAGGATAGGGGATTGGATAGGATAGGATAGAGGATAGGATAGGATAGGATAGAGGATAGGATAGGGGAATGGATAGGGGATTTTATAGGATAGAGGATAGGATAGGTGATTGGATAGGATAGAGGACTGGAGACGATAGAGGGTAGGATAGGTGATTGGATAGGATAGAGGACAGGAGACGATAGAGGATAGGATAGGATAGAGGATAGGATAGGATAGAGGATAGGATAGGATAGAGGATAGGATAGGATAGAGGATAGGATTGTATAGAGGATAGGATAGGATAGAGGATAGGATAGGATAGAGGATAGGATAGGATAGAGGATAGGATAGGATAGAGGATAGGATAGTATAGAGGATAGGATAGGATAGAGGATAGGTTAGGATAGAGGATAGGATAGGATAGAGAATAGTGTAGGATTGATGATATTATAGGATAGAGGATAAGATAGGATAGAGGATAGGATCGGATCGAGGATAGGATAGGGGATAGGATAGGATAGAGGATAGGAGACGATAGAGAATATGATATGATAGAGGATAGGATAGGATAGAGAATAGGATAGGATAGATGATATTATAGGATAGAGGATAGGATAGGATAGAGGATAGGATAGGATAGAGGATAGGATCGGATAGAGGATAGGACAGGATAGATGATATTATAAGATAGAGGATAGGATCGGATAGAGGATAGGATAGGGGATTGGATAGGATAGGATAGAGGATAGGATAGGATAGGATAGACGATAGGATAGGGGAATGGATAGGGGATTTTATAGGATAGAGGATAGGATAGGTGATTGGATAGGATAGAGGACTGGAGACGATAGAGGGTAGGATAGGTGATTGGATAGGATAGAGGACAGGAGACGATAGAGGATAGGATAGGATAGAGGATAGGATAGGATAGAGGATAGGATAGGATAGAGGATAGGATAGGATAGAGGATAGGATAGTATAGAGGATAGGATAGGATAGAGCATAGGATAGGATAGATGATATTATAGGATAGAGAATAGGATAGGATAGATGATATTATAGGATAGAGAATAGGATAGGATAGACGATAGGATCTAATAGAGGTTATGATACGGGATTGGATAGGATAGAGGATTGGAGATGATAGAGGATATGATAGGATAGAGGATGGGATAGGATAGAGGATAGGATAGGATAGATGATATTATAGGATAGAGGATAGGATAGGATAGAGGATAGGATAGGATAGAGAATAGGAGACGATAGAGGATATGATAGGATAGAGGATAGGATAGGATAGAGGATAGGATAGGATAGAGACTAGTGTAGGATAGATGATATTATAGGATAGAGGATAAGATAGGATAGAGGATAGGATCGGATCGAGGATAGGATAGGGGATAGGAGAGGATAGAGGATAGGAGACCATAGAGAATATGATATGATAGAGGATAGGATAGGATAGAGAATAGTATAGGATAGATGATATTATAGGATAGAGGATAGGATAGTATAGAGGATAGGATAGGATAGGGGATAGGATAGGATAGAGGATAGGATAGGATAGAGGATAGGATAGGATAGATGATATTATAGGATAGAGGATAGGATAGGATAGAGGATAGGATCGGATAGAGGATAGGATAGGGGATTGGATAGGATAGGATAGAGGATAGGATAGGATAGGATAGAGGATAGGATAGGATAGAGGATAGGATAGGGTAGAGAATAGGATAGGGGAATGGATAGGGGATTTTATAGGATAGAGGATAGGAGACGATAGAGGATAGGATAGGTGATTGGATAGGATAGAGGACTGGAGACGATAGAGGGTAGGATAGGTGATTGGATAGGATAGAGGACAGGAGACGATAGAGGATATGATAGGATAGAGGATAGGATAGGATAGAGGATAGGATAGGATAGAGGATAGAATAGGATAGGGAATAGTGTAGGATAGAGGATAAGATAGGATAGAGGATAGGATCGGATCGAGGATAGGATAGGGGATAGGAGAGGATAGAGGATAGGAGACCATAGAGAATATGATATGATAGAGGATAGGATAGGATAGAGAATAGTATAGGATAGATGATATTATAGGATACAGGATAGGATAGGATAGAGGATAGGATAGGATAGAGGATAGGATAGGATAGGATAGAGAATAGGATAGGATAGATGATATTATAGGATAGAGGATAGGATAGGATAGAGGATAGGATCGGATAGAGGATAGGATAGGATAGAGGATAGGATCGGATAGAGGATATGATACGAGATTGGATAGGACAGAGAACAGGAGACGATAGAGGATAGGATAGGATAGAGGATAGGATAGGATAGTGGATAGGATAGTATAGAGGATAGGATAGGATAGAGGATAGGATAGGATAGAGGATAGGATAGGATAGATGATATTATAAGATAGAGGATAGGATCGGATAGAGGATAGGATAGGGGATTGGATAGGATAGGATAGAGGATAGGATAGGATAGGATAGAGGATAGGATAGGGGAATGGATAGGGGATTTTATAGGATAGAGGATAGGATAGGTGATTGGATAGGATAGAGGACTGGAGACGATAGAGGGTAGGATAGGTGATTGGATAGGATAGAGGACAGGAGACGATAGAGGATAGGATAGGATAGAGGATAGGATAGGATAGAGGATAGGATAGGATAGAGGATAGGATAGGATAGAGGATAGAATTGTATAGAGGATAGGATAGGATAGAGGATAGGATAGGATAGAGGATAGGATAGGATAGAGGATAGGATAGGATAGAGGATAGGATAGTATAGAGGATAGGATAGGATAGAGGATAGGTTAGGATAGAGGATAGGATAGGATAGAGAATAGTGTAGGATTGATGATATTATAGGATAGAGGATAAGATAGGATAGAGGATAGGATCGGATCGAGGATAGGATAGGGGATAGGATAGGATAGAGGATAGGAGACGATAGAGAATATGATATGATAGAGGATAGGATAGGATAGAGAATAGGATAGGATAGATGATATTATAGGATAGAGGATAGGATAGGATAGAGGATAGGATAGGATAGAGGATAGGATCGGATAGAGGATAGGACAGGATAGATGATATTATAAGATAGAGGATAGGATCGGATAGAGGATAGGATAGGGGATTGGATAGGATAGGATAGAGGATAGGATAGGATAGGACAGACGATAGGATAGGGGAATGGATAGGGGATTTTATAGGATAGAGGATAGGATAGGTGATTGGATAGGATAGAGGACTGGAGACGATAGAGGGTAGGATAGGTGATTGGATAGGATAGAGGACAGGAGACGATAGAGGATAGGATAGGATAGAGGATAGGATAGGATAGAGGATAGGATAGGATAGAGGATAGGATAGGATAGAGGATAGGATAGGATAGGATAGAGGATAGGTTAGGATAGAGGATAGGATAGGATAGAGAATAGTGTGGGATTGATGATATTATAGGATAGAGGATAAGATAGGATAGAGGATAGGATCGGATCGAGGATAGGATAGGGGATAGGATAGGATAGAGGATAGGAGACGATAGAGAATATGATATGATAGAGGATAGGATAGGATAGAGAATAGGATAGGATAGATGATATTATAGGATAGAGGATAGGATAGGATAGAGGATAGGATAGGATAGAGGATAGGATCGGATAGAGGATAGGACAGGGGAATGGATAGGATAGAGGATAGGAGACGTTAGAGGTTAGGATAGGTGATTGGATAGGATAGAGTATAGGAGACGATAGAGGATAGGATAGGATAGAGGATAGGATAGGATAGAGGATAGGATAGGATAGAGGATAGGATAGGATAGAGGATAGGATAGGATAGAGGATAGGATAGGATAGAGGATAGGATAGGATAGAGAATAGTGTAGGATAGATGATATTATACGATAGAGGATAAGATAGGATAGAGAATAGGGTAGAATAGATGATATTATAGGATAGAGGATAGGATAGGATAGAGGATAGGAACGGATAGAGGATAGGATCGGATAGATGATATTATAGGATAGAGGATAGGATAGGATAGAGGATAGGATAGGATAGAGGATAGGATAGGATAGAGGATAGGATAGAATAGAGGATAGGATAGGATAGAGGATAGGATAGGATAGAGGATAGGATAGGATAGAGGATAGGATAGGATAGAGGATAGGATAGGATAGAGAAGAGGATAGGATAGATGATATTATAGGATAGAGGATAGGATAGGATAGAGGATAGGATGGGATAGAGGACAGGATAGGATAGGTGATTGGATAGGACAGAGGACAGGAGACGATAGATGATAGGATAGGATAGAGGATAGGATAGGATAGAGGATAGGATAGGGGATTGGATAGGATAGGATAGAGGATAGGATAGGATAGGATAGAGGATAGGATAGGATAGAGGATAGGATCGGATAGAGGATATGATACGGGATTGGATAGGATAGAGGACAGGAGACGATAGAGGATATGATAGGATGGAGGATAGGATAGGGTAGAGGATAGGATCGGATAGAGGATAGGATAGGGGATTGGATAGGATAGAGGATAGGAGACGATAGAGGATATGATAGGATAGAGGATAGGATAGGATAGGTGATTGGATAGGACAGAGGACAGGAGACGATAGAGGATAGGATAGGATAGAGGATAGGATAGGATAGTGGATAGGATAGTATAGAGGATAGGATAGGATAGAGGATAGGATAGGATAGAGGATAGGATAGGATAGAGGATAGGATAGGATAGATGATATTATAGGATAGAGGATAGGATAGGATAGAGGATAGGATCGGATAGAGGATAGGATAGGGGATTGGATAGGATAGGATAGAGGATAGGATAGGATAGGATAGAGGATAGGATAGGATAGAGGATAGGACAGGGGAATGGATAGGGGATTTTATAGGATAGAGGATAGGATAGGTGATTGGATAGGATAGAGGACTGGAGACGATAGAGGGTAGGATAGGTGATTGGATAGGATAGAGGACAGGAGACGATAGAGGATAGGATAGGATAGAGGATAGGATAGGATAGAGGATAGGATAGTATAGAGGATAGGATAGGATAGAGGATAGGATAGGATAGAGGATAGGATAGGATAGAGGATAGGATAGGATAGAGGATAGGATGGTATAGAGGATAGGATAGTATAGAGGATAGGATAGGATAGAGGATAGGATAGGATAGAGGATAGGATAGGATAGAGGATAGGATAGTCTAGAGGATAGGATAGGATAGAGGATAGGTTAGGATAGAGGATAGGATAGGATAGAGAATAGGATAGGATAGATGATATTATAGGATAGAGGATAGGATAGGATAGAGGATAGGATAGGATAGAGGATAGGATCGGATAGAGGATAGGACAGGGGAATGGATAGGATAGACGATAGGAGACGATAGAGGTTAGGATAGGTGATTGGATAGGATAGAGGACAGGAGACGATAGAGGATAGGATAGGATAGAGGATAGGATAGGATAGAGGATAGGATAGGATAGAGGATAGGATAGGATAGAGGATAGGATAGGATAGAGGATAGGATAGGATAGAGAATAGTGTAGGATAGATGATATTATACGATAGAGGATAAGATAGGATAGAGAATAGGGTAGAATAGATGATATTATAGGATAGAGGATAGGATAGGATAGAGGATAGGAACGGATAGAGGATAGGATCGGATAGATGATATTATAGGATAGAGGATAGGAGAGGATAGAGGATAGGATAGGATAGAGGATAGGATAGGATAGAGGATAGGATAGGATAGAGGATACGATAGGATAGAGGATAGGATAGGATAGAGGATAGGATAGGATAGAGGATAGGATAGGATAGAGAAGAGGATAGGATAGATGATATTATAGGATAGAGGATAGGATAGGATAGAGGATAGGATGGGATAGAGGATAGGATAGGATAGGTGATTGGATAGGACAGAGGACAGGAGGCGATAGAGGATAGGATAGGATAGAGGATAGAGGATAGGAGACCATAGAGAATATGATATGATAGAGGATAGGATAGGATAGAGAATAGTATAGGATAGATGATATTATAGGATACAGGATAGGATAGGATAGAGGATAGGATAGGATAGGATAGAGAATAGGATAGGATAGATGATATTATAGGATAGAGGATAGGATAGGATAGAGGATAGGATCGGATAGAGGATATGATACGGGATAGGATAGGATAGAGTTTAGGATAGGATAGAGGATAGGATAGGATAGAGAATAGGATAGGATAGATGATATTATAGGATAGAGAATAGGATAGGATAGATGATATTATAGGATAGAGAATAGGATAGGATAGACGATAGGATCTAATAGAGGTTATGATACGGGATTGGATAGGATAGAGGATAGGAGATGATAGAGGATATGATAGGATAGAGGATGGGATAGGATAGAGGATAGGATAGGATAGATGATATTATAGGATAGAGGATAGGATAGGATAGAGGATAGGATAGGATAGAGAATAGGAGACGATAGAGGATATGATAGGATAGAGGATAGGATAGGATAGAGGATAGGATAGGATAGAGACTAGTGTAGGATAGATGATATTATAGGATAGAGGATAAGATAGCATAGAGGATAGGATCGGATCGAGGATAGGATAGGGGATAGGAGAGGATAGAGGATAGGAGACCATAGAGAATATGATATGATAGAGGATAGGATAGGATAGAGAATAGTATAGGATAGATGATATTATAGGATAGAGGATAGGATAGTATAGAGGATAGGATAGGATAGGGGATAGGATAGGATAGAGGATAGGATAGGATAGAGGATAGGATAGGATAGATGATATTATAGGATAGAGGATAGGATAGGATAGAGGATAGGATCGGATAGAGGATAGGATAGGGGATTGGATAGGATAGGATAGAGGATAGGATAGGATAGGATAGAGGATAGGATAGGATAGAGGATAGGATAGGGTAGAGGATAGGATAGGGGAATGGATAGGGGATTTTATAGGATACAGGATAGGAGACGATAGAGGATAGGATAGGTGATTGGATAGGATAGAGGACTGGAGACGATAGAGGGTAGGATAGGTGATTGGATAGGATAGAGGACAGGAGACGATAGAGGATATGATAGGATAGAGGATAGGATAGGATAGAGGATAGGATAGGATAGAGGATAGAATAGGATAGAGAATAGTGTAGGATAGAGGATAAGATAGGATAGAGGATAGGATCGGATCGAGGATAGGATAGGGGATAGGAGAGGATAGAGGATAGGAGACCATAGAGAATATGATATGATAGAGGATAGGATAGGATAGAGAATAGTATAGGATAGATGATATTATAGGATACAGGATAGGATAGGATAGAGGATAGGATAGGATAGAGGATAGGATAGGATAGGATAGAGAATAGGATAGGATAGATGATATTATAGGATAGAGGATAGGATAGGATAGAGGATAGGATCGGATAGAGGATAGGATAGGATAGAGGATAGGATCGGATAGAGGATATGATACGGGATTGGATAGGACAGAGAACAGGAGACGATAGAGGATAGGATAGGATAGAGGATAGGATAGGATAGTGGATAGGATAGTATAGAGGATAGGATAGGATAGAGGATAGGATAGGATAGAGGATAGGATAGGATAGATGATATTATAAGATAGAGGATAGGATCGGATAGAGGATAGGATAGGGGATTGGATAGGATAGGATAGAGGATAGGATAGGATAGGATAGAGGATAGGATAGGGGAATGGATAGGGGATTTTATAGGATAGAGGATAGGATAGGTGATTGGATAGGATAGAGGACTGGAGACGATAGAGGGTAGGATAGGTGATTGGATAGGATAGAGGACAGGAGACGATAGAGGATAGGATAGGATAGAGGATAGGATAGGATAGAGGATAGGATAGGATAGAGGATAGGATAGGATAGAGGATAGGATAGGATAGAGGATAGGATAGGATAGAGGATAGGATAGTATAGAGGATAGGATAGGATAGAGGATAGGTTAGGATAGAGGATAGGATAGGATAGAGAATAGTGTAGGATTGATGATATTATAGGATAGAGGATAAGATAGGATAGAGGATAGGATCGGATCGAGGATAGGATAGGGGATAGGATAGGATAGAGGATAGGAGACGATAGAGAATATGATATGATAGAGGATAGGATAGGATAGAGAATAGGATAGGATAGATGATATTATAGGATAGAGGATAGGATAGGATAGAGGATAGGATAGGATAGAGGATAGGATCGGATAGAGGATAGGACAGGATAGATGATATTATAAGATAGAGGATAGGTTCGGATAGAGGATAGGATAGGGGATTGGATAGGATAGGATAGAGGATAGGATAGGATAGGATAGAGGATAGGATAGGGGAATGGATAGGGGATTTTATAGGATAGAGGATAGGATAGGTGATTGGATAGGATAGAGGACTGGAGACGATAGAGGGTAGGATAGGTGATTGGATAGGATAGAGGACAGGAGACGATAGAGGATAGGATAGGATAGAGGATAGGATAGGATAGAGGATAGGATAGGATAGAGGATAGGATAGTATAGAGGATAGGATAGGATAGAGGATAGGTTAGGATAGAGGATAGGATAGGATAGAGAATAGTGTGGGATTGATGATATTATAGGATAGAGGATAAGATAGGATAGAGGATAGGATCGGATCGAGGATAGGATAGGGGATAGGATAGGATAGAGGATAGGAGACGATAGAGAATATGATATGATAGAGGATAGGATAGGATAGAGAATAGGATAGGATAGATGATATTATAGGATAGAGGATAGGATAGGATAGAGGATAGGATAGGATAGAGGATAGGATCGGATAGAGGATAGGACAGGGGAATGGATAGGATAGAGGATAGGAGACGTTAGAGGTTAGGATAGGTGATTGGATAGGATAGAGTATAGGAGACGATAGAGGATAGGATAGGACAGAGGATAGGATAGGATAGAGGATAGGATAGGATAGAGGATAGGATAGGATAGAGGATAGGATAGGATAGAGGATAGGATAGGATAGAGGATAGGATAGGATAGAGAATAGTGTAGGATAGATGATATTATACGATAGAGGATAGGATAGGATAGAGGATAGGAACGGATACAGGATAGGATCGGATAGATGATATTATAGGATAGAGGATAGGATAGGATAGAGGATAGGATAGGATAGAGGATAGGATAGGATAGAGGATAGGATAGGATAGAGGATAGGATAGGATAGAGGATAGGATAGGATAGAGGATAGGATAGGATAGAGGATAGGATAGGATAGAGGATAGGATAGGATAGAGGATAGGATAGGATAGAGGATAGGATAGGATAGAGAAGAGGATAGGATAGATGATATTATAGGATAGAGGATAGGATAGGATAGAGGATAGGATGGGATAGAGGACAGGATAGGATAGGTGATTGGATAGGACAGAGGACAGGAGACGATAGATGATAGGATAGGATAGAGGATAGGATAGGATAGAGGATAGGATAGGGGATTGGATAGGATAGGATAGAGGATAGGATAGGATAGGATAGAGGATAGGATAGGATAGAGGATAGGATCGGATAGAGGATATGATACGGGATTGGATAGGATAGAGGACAGGAGACGATAGAGGATATGATAGGATGGAGGATAGGATAGGGTAGAGGATAGGATCGGATAGAGGATAGGATAGGGGATTGGATAGGATAGAGGATAGGAGACGATAGAGGATATGATAGGATAGAGGATAGGATAGGATAGGTGATTGGATAGGACAGAGGACAGGAGACGATAGAGGATAGGATAGGATAGAGGATAGGATAGGATAGTGGATAGGATAGTATAGAGGATAGGATAGGATAGAGGATAGGATAGGATAGAGGATAGGATAGGATAGAGGATAGGATAGGATAGATGATATTATAGGATAGAGGATAGGATAGGATAGAGGATAGGATCGGATAGAGGATAGGATAGGGGATTGGATAGGATAGGATAGAGGATAGGATAGGATAGGATAGAGGATAGGATAGGATAGAGGATAGGATAGGGGAATGGATAGGGGATTTTATAGGATAGAGGATAGGATAGGTGATTGGATAGGATAGAGGACTGGAGACGATAGAGGGTAGGATAGGTGATTGGATAGGATAGAGGACAGGAGACGATAGAGGATAGGATAGGATAGAGGATAGGATAGGATAGAGGATAGGATAGTATAGAGGATAGGATAGGATAGAGGATAGGATAGGATAGAGGATAGGATAGGATAGAGGATAGGATAGGATAGAGGATAGGATGGTATAGAGGATAGGATAGTATAGAGGATAGGATAGGATAGAGGATAGGATAGGATAGAGGATAGGATAGGATAGAGGATAGGATAGTATAGAGGATAGGATAGGATAGAGGATAGGTTAGGATAGAGGATAGGATAGGATAGAGAATAGGATAGGATAGATGATATTATAGGATAGAGGATAGGATAGGATAGAGGATAGGATAGGATAGAGGATATGATCGGATAGAGGATAGGACAGGGGAATGGATAGGATAGACGATAGGAGACGATAGAGGTTAGGATAGGTGATTGGATAGGATAGAGGACAGGAGACGATAGAGGATAGGATAGGATAGAGGATAGGATAGGATAGAGGATAGGATAGGATAGAGGATAGGATAGGATAGAGGATAGGATAGGATAGAGAATAGTGTAGGATAGATGATATTATACGATAGAGGATAAGATAGGATAGAGAATAGGGTAGAATAGATGATATTATAGGATAGAGGATAGGAACGGATAGAGGATAGGATCGGATAGATGATATTATAGGATAGAGGATAGGAGAGGATAGAGGATAGGATAGGATAGAGGATAGGATAGGATAGAGGATAGGATAGGATAGAGGATACGATAGGATAGAGGATAGGATAGGATAGAGGATAGGATAGGATAGAGGATAGGATAGGATAGAGAAGAGGATAGGATAGATGATATTATAGGATAGAGGATAGGATAGGATAGAGGATAGGATGGGATAGAGGATAGGATAGGATAGGTGATTGGATAGGACAGAGGACAGGAGGCGATAGAGGATAGGATAGGATAGAGGATAGAGGATAGGAGACCATAGAGAATATGATATGATAGAGGATAGGATAGGATAGAGAATAGTATAGGATAGATGATATTATAGGATACAGGATAGGATAGGATAGAGGATAGGATAGGATAGGATAGAGAATAGGATAGGATAGATGATATTATAGGATAGAGGATAGGATAGGATAGAGGATAGGATCGGATAGAGGATATGATACGGGATTGGATAGGATAGAGGACAGGAGACGATAGAGGATATGATAGGATGGAGGATAGGATAGGATAGAGGATAGGATCGGATAGAGGATAGGATAGGGGATTGGATAGGATAGAGGATAGGAGACGATAGAGGATATGATAGGATAGAGGATAGGATAGGGTAGGTGATTGGATAGGACAGAGGACATGAGACGATAGAGGATAGGATAGGATAGAGGATAGGATAGGATAGTGGATAGGATAGTATAGAGGATAGGATAGGATAGAGGATAGGATAGGATAGAGGATAGGATAGGATAGAGGATAGGATAGGATAGATGATATTATAGGATAGAGGATAGGATAGGATAGAGGATAGGATCGGATAGAGGATAGGATAGGGGATTGGATAGGATAGGATAGAGGATAGGATAGGATAGGATAGAGGATAGGATAGGATAGAGGATAGGATCGGATAGAGGATATGATACGGGATTGGATAGGATAGAGGACAGGAGACGATAGAGGATATGATAGGATGGAGGATAGGATAGGATAGAGGATAGGATCGGATAGAGGATAGGATAGAGGATAGGATCGGATAGAGGATAGGATAGGGGATTGGATAGGATAGGATAGAGGATAGGATAGGATAGGATAGAGGATAGGATAGGATAGAGGATAGGATAGGGGAATGGATAGGGGATTTTATAGGATAGAGGATAGGATAGGTGATTGGATAGGATAGAGGACTGGAGACGATAGAGGGTAGGATAGGTGATTGGATAGGATAGAGGACAGGAGACGATAGAGGATAGGATAGGATAGAGGATAGGATAGGATAGAGGATAGGATAGTATAGAGGATAGGATAGGATAGAGGATAGGATAGGATAGAGGATAGGATAGGATAGAGGATAGGATAGGATAGAGGATAGGATAGTATAGAGGATAGGATAGTATAGAGGATAGGATAGGATAGAGGATAGGATAGGATAGAGGATAGGATAGGATAGAGGATAGGATAGTATAGAGGATAGGATAGGATAGAGGATAGGTTAGGATAGAGGATAGGATCGGATAGAGGATAGGACAGGGGAATGGATAGGATAGAGGATAGGAGACGATAGAGGTTAGGATAGGTGATTGGATAGGATAGAGGACAGGAGACGATAGAGGATAGGATAGGATAGAGGATAGGATAGGATAGAGGATAGGATAGGATAGAGGATAGGATAGGATAGAGAATAGTGTAGGATAGATGATATTATACGATAGAGGATAAGATAGGATAGAGAATAGGGTAGAATAGATGATATTATAGGATAGAGGATAGGATAGGATAGAGGATAGGAACGGATAGAGGATAGGATCGGATAGAGGATAGGATCGGATACAGGATAGGACAGGGGAATGGATAGGATAGAGGATAGGAGACGATAGAGGTTAGGATAGGTGATTGGATAGGATAGAGGACAGGAGACGATAGAGGGTAGGATAGGATAGAGGATAGGATAGGATAGAGGATAGGATAGGATAGAGGATAGGATAGGATAGAGGATAGGATAGGATAGAGGATAGGATAGGATAGAGGATAGGATCGGATAGAGGATAGGACAGGGGAATGGATAGGATAGAGGATAGGAGACGTTAGAGGTTAGGATAGGTGATTGGATAGGATAGAGGATAGGATAGGATAGAGGATAGGATAGGATAGAGGATAGGATAGGATAGAGGATAGGATAGGATAGAGGATAGGATAGGATAGAGGATAGGATAGGATAGAGGATAGGATAGGATAGAGGATAGGATAGGATAGAGAAGAGGATAGGATAGATGATATTATAGGATAGAGGATAGGATAGGATAGAGGATAGGATGGGATAGAGGACAGGATAGGATAGGTGATTGGATAGGACAGAGGACAGGAGACGATAGATGATAGGATAGGATAGAGGATAGGATAGGATAGAGGATAGGATAGGGGATTGGATAGGATAGGATAGAGGATAGGATAGGATAGGATAGAGGATAGGATAGGATAGAGGATAGGATCGGATAGAGGATATGATACGGGATTGGATAGGATAGAGGACAGGAGACGATAGAGGATATGATAGGATGGAGGATAGGATAGGGTAGAGGATAGGATCGGATAGAGGATAGGATAGGGGATTGGATAGGATAGAGGATAGGAGACGATAGAGGATATGATAGGATAGAGGATAGGATAGGATAGGTGATTGGATAGGACAGAGGACAGGAGACGATAGAGGATAGGATAGGATAGAGGATAGGATAGGATAGTGGATAGGATAGTATAGAGGATAGGATAGGATAGAGGATAGGATAGGATAGAGGATAGGATAGGATAGAGGATAGGATAGGATAGATGATATTATAGGATAGAGGATAGGATAGGATAGAGGATAGGATCGGATAGAGGATAGGATAGGGGATTGGATAGGATAGGATAGAGGATAGGATAGGATAGGATAGAGGATAGGATAGGATAGAGGATAGGATAGGGGAATGGATAGGGGATTTTATAGGATAGAGGATAGGATAGGTGATTGGATAGGATAGAGGACTGGAGACGATAGAGGGTAGGATAGGTGATTGGATAGGATAGAGGACAGGAGACGATAGAGGATAGGATAGGATAGAGGATAGGATAGGATAGAGGATAGGATAGTATAGAGGATAGGATAGGATAGAGGATAGGATAGGATAGAGGATAGGATAGGATAGAGGATAGGATAGGATAGAGGATAGGATGGTATAGAGGATAGGATAGTATAGAGGATAGGATAGGATAGAGGATAGGATAGGATAGAGGATAGGATAGGATAGAGGATAGGATAGTATAGAGGATAGGATAGGATAGAGGATAGGTTAGGATAGAGGATAGGATAGGATAGAGAATAGGATAGGATAGATGATATTATAGGATAGAGGATAGGATAGGATAGAGGATAGGATAGGATAGAGGATATGATCGGATAGAGGATAGGACAGGGGAATGGATAGGATAGACGATAGGAGACGATAGAGGTTAGGATAGGTGATTGGATAGGATAGAGGACAGGAGACGATAGAGGATAGGATAGGATAGAGGATAGGATAGGATAGAGGATAGGATAGGATAGAGGATAGGATAGGATAGAGGATAGGATAGGATAGAGAATAGTGTAGGATAGATGATATTATACGATAGAGGATAAGATAGGATAGAGAATAGGGTAGAATAGATGATATTATAGGATAGAGGATAGGAACGGATAGAGGATAGGATCGGATAGATGATATTATAGGATAGAGGATAGGAGAGGATAGAGGATAGGATAGGATAGAGGATAGGATAGGATAGAGGATAGGATAGGATAGAGGATACGATAGGATAGAGGATAGGATAGGATAGAGGATAGGATAGGATAGAGGATAGGATAGGATAGAGAAGAGGATAGGATAGATGATATTATAGGATAGAGGATAGGATAGGATAGAGGATAGGATGGGATAGAGGATAGGATAGGATAGGTGATTGGATAGGACAGAGGACAGGAGGCGATAGAGGATAGGATAGGATAGAGGATAGAGGATAGGAGACCATAGAGAATATGATATGATAGAGGATAGGATAGGATAGAGAATAGTATAGGATAGATGATATTATAGGATACAGGATAGGATAGGATAGAGGATAGGATAGGATAGGATAGAGAATAGGATAGGATAGATGATATTATAGGATAGAGGATAGGATAGGATAGAGGATAGGATCGGATAGAGGATATGATACGGGATTGGATAGGATAGAGGACAGGAGACGATAGAGGATATGATAGGATGGAGGATAGGATAGGATAGAGGATAGGATCGGATAGAGGATAGGATAGGGGATTGGATAGGATAGAGGATAGGAGACGATAGAGGATATGATAGGATAGAGGATAGGATAGGATAGGTGATTGGATAGGACAGAGGACATGAGACGATAGAGGATAGGATAGGATAGAGGATAGGATAGGATAGTGGATAGGATAGTATAGAGGATAGGATAGGATAGAGGATAGGATAGGATAGAGGATAGGATAGGATAGAGGATAGGATAGGATAGATGATATTATAGGATAGAGGATAGGATAGGATAGAGGATAGGATCGGATAGAGGATAGGATAGGGGATTGGATAGGATAGGATAGAGGATAGGATAGGATAGGATAGAGGATAGGATAGGATAGAGGATAGGATCGGATAGAGGATATGATACGGGATTGGATAGGATAGAGGACAGGAGACGATAGAGGATATGATAGGATGGAGGATAGGATAGGATAGAGGATAGGATCGGATAGAGGATAGGATAGAGGATAGGATCGGATAGAGGATAGGATAGGGGATTGGATAGGATAGGATAGAGGATAGGATAGGATAGGATAGAGGATAGGATAGGATAGAGGATAGGATAGGGGAATGGATAGGGGATTTTATAGGATAGAGGATAGGATAGGTGATTGGATAGGATAGAGGACTGGAGACGATAGAGGGTAGGATAGGTGATTGGATAGGATAGAGGACAGGAGACGATAGAGGGTAGGATAGGATAGAGGATAGGATAGGATAGAGGATAGGATAGGATAGAGGATAGGATAGGATAGAGGATAGGATAGGATAGAGGATAGGATAGGATAGAGGATAGGATCGGATAGAGGATAGGACAGGGGAATGGATAGGATAGAGGATAGGAGACGTTAGAGGTTAGGATAGGTGATTGGATAGGATAGAGGATAGGAGACGATAGAGGATAGGATAGGATAGAGGATAGGATAGGATAGAGGATAGGATAGGATAGAGGATAGGATAGGATAGAGGATAGGATAGGATAGAGGATAGGATAGGATAGAGGATAGGATAGGATAGAGAAGAGGATAGGATAGATGATATTATAGGATAGAGGATAGGATAGGATAGAGGATAGGATGGGATAGAGGACAGGATAGGATAGGTGATTGGATAGGACAGAGGACAGGAGACGATAGATGATAGGATAGGATAGAGGATAGGATAGGATAGAGGATAGGATAGGGGATTGGATAGGATAGGATAGAGGATAGGATAGGATAGGATAGAGGATAGGATAGGATAGAGGATAGGATCGGATAGAGGATATGATACGGGATTGGATAGGATAGAGGACAGGAGACGATAGAGGATATGATAGGATGGAGGATAGGATAGGGTAGAGGATAGGATCGGATAGAGGATAGGATAGGGGATTGGATAGGATAGAGGATAGGAGACGATAGAGGATATGATAGGATAGAGGATAGGATAGGATAGGTGATTGGATAGGACAGAGGACAGGAGACGATAGATGATAGGATAGGATAGAGGATAGGATAGGATAGAGGATAGGATAGGGGATTGGATAGGATAGGATAGAGGATAGGATAGGATAGGATAGAGGATAGGATAGGATAGAGGATAGGATCGGATAGAGGATATGATACGGGATTGGGTAGGATAGAGGACAGGAGACGATAGAGGATATGATAGGATGGAGGATAGGATAGGGTAGAGGATAGGATCGGATAGAGGACAGGAGACGATAGAGGATAGGATAGGATAGAGGATAGGATAGGATAGTGGATAGGATAGTATAGAGGATAGGATAGGATAGAGGATAGGATAGGATAGAGGATAGGATAGGATAGAGGATAGGATAGGATAGAGGATAGGATAGTATAGAGGATAGGATAGGATAGAGGATAGGATAGGATAGAGTATAGGATAAGATAGAGGATAGGATAGGATAGAGGATAGGATGGTATAGAGGGTAGGATAGTATAGAGGATAGGATAGGATAGAGGATAGGATAGGATAGAGGATAGGATAGGATAGAGGATAGGATAGTATAGAGGATAGGATAGGATAGAGGATAGGTTAGGATAGAGGATAGGATAGGATAGAGAATAGGATAGGATAGATGATATTATAGGATAGAGGATAGGATAGGATAGAGGATAGGATAGGATAGAGGATAGGATCGGATAGAGGATAGGACAGGGGAATGGATAGGATAGAGGACAGGAGACGATAGAGGATAGGATAGGATAGAGGATAGGATAGGATAGAGGATAGGATAGGATAGAGGATAGGATAGGATAGAGGATAGGATAGGATAGAGAATAGTGTAGGATAGATGATATTATACGATAGAGGATAAGATAGGATAGAGAATAGGGTAGAATAGATGATATTATAGGGTAGAGGATAGGATAGGATAGAGGATAGGAACGGATAGAGGATAGGATCGGATAGATGATATTATAGGATAGAGGATAGGATAGGATAGAGGATAGGATAGGATAGAGGATAGGATAGGATAGAGGATAGGATAGGATAGAGGATACGATAGGATAGAGGATAGGATAGGATAGAGGATAGGATAGGATAGAGGATAGGATAGGATAGAGAAGAGGATAGGATAGATGATATTATAGGATAGAGGATAGGATAGGATAGAGGATAGGATGGGATAGAGGATAGGATAGGATAGGTGATTGGATAGGACAGAGGACAGGAGACGATAGAGGATAGGATAGGATAGAGGATAGAGGATAGGAGACCATAGAGAATATGATATGATAGAGGATAGGATAGGATAGAGAATAGTATAGGATAGATGATATTATAGGATACAGGATAGGATAGGATAGAGGATAGGATAGGATAGAGGATAGGATAGGATAGGATAGAGAATAGGATAGGATAGATGATATTATAGGATAGAGGATAGGATAGGATAGAGGATAGGATCGGATAGAGGATATGATACGGGATTGGATAGGATAGAGGACAGGAGACGATAGAGGATATGATAGGATGGAGGATAGGATAGGATAGAGGATAGGATCGGATAGAGGATAGGATAGGGGATTGGATAGGATAGAGGATAGGAGACGATAGAGGATATGATAGGATAGAGGATAGGATAGGATAGGTGATTGGATAGGACAGAGGACAGCAGACGATAGAGGATAGGATAGGATAGAGGATAGGATAGGATAGTGGATAGGATAGTATAGAGGATAGGATAGGATAGGATAGAGGATAGGATAGGATAGAGGATAGGATAGGATAGAGGATAGGATAGGATAGATGATATTATAGGATAGAGGATAGGATAGGATAGAGGATAGGATCGGATAGAGGATAGGATAGGGGATTGGATAGGATAGGATAGAGGATAGGATAGGATAGGATAGAGGATAGGATAGGATAGGATAGAGGATAGGATAGGATAGAGGATAGGATCGGATAGAGGATATGATACGGGATTGGATAGGATAGAGGACAGGAGACGATAGAGGATATGATAGGATGGAGGATAGGATAGGATAGAGGATAGGATCGGATAGAGGATAGGATAGGGGATAGGATAGGATAGAGGATAGGAGACGATAGAGAATATGATATGATAGAGGATAGGATAGGATAGAGAATAGGATAGGATAGATGATATTATAGGATAGAGGATAGGATAGGATAGAGGATAGGATAGGATAGAGGATAGGATCGGATAGAGGATAGGATAGGGGATTGGATAGGATAGAGGATAGGAGACGATAGAGGATATGATAGGATAGAGGATAGGATAGGATAGGTGATTGGATAGGACAGAGGACAGCAGACGATAGAGGATAGGATAGGATAGAGGATAGGATAGGATAGTGGATAGGATAGTATAGAGGATAGGATAGGATAGGATAGAGGATAGGATAGGATAGAGGATAGGATAGGATAGAGGATAGGATAGGATAGATGATATTATAGGATAGAGGATAGGATAGGATAGAGGATAGGATCGGATAGAGGATAGGATAGGGGATTGGATAGGATAGGATAGAGGATAGGATAGGATAGGATAGAGGATAGGATAGGATAGGATAGAGGATAGGATAGGATAGAGGATAGGATCGGATAGAGGATATGATACGGGATTGGATAGGATAGAGGACAGGAGACGATAGAGGATATGATAGGATGGAGGATAGGATAGGATAGAGGATAGGATCGGATAGAGGATAGGATAGGGGATAGGATAGGATAGAGGATAGGAGACGATAGAGAATATGATATGATAGAGGATAGGATAGGATAGAGAATAGGATAGGATAGATGATATTATAGGATAGAGGATAGGATAGGATAGAGGATAGGATAGGATAGAGGATAGGATCGGATAGAGGATAGGACAGGGGAATGGATAGGATAGAGGATAGGAGACGTTAGAGGTTAGGATAGGTGATTGGATAGGATAGAGGATAGGAGACGATAGAGGATAGGATAGGATAGAGGATAGGATAGGATAGAGGATAGGATAGGATAGAGGATAGGATAGGATAGAGGATAGGATAGGATAGAGGATAGGATAGGATAGAGAATAGTGTAGGATAGATGATATTATACGATAGAGGATAAGATAGGATAGAGAATAGGGTAGAATAGATGATATTATAGGATAGAGGATAGGATAGGATAGAGGATAGGAACGGATAGAGGATAGGATCGGATAGATGATATTATAGGATAGAGGATAGGATAGGATAGAGGATAGGATAGGATAGAGGATAGGATAGGATAGAGGATAGGATAGGATAGAGGATAGGATAGGATAGAGGATAGGATAGGATAGAGGATAGGATAGGATAGAGGATAGGATAGGATAGAGGATAGGATAGGATAGAGGATAGGATAGGATAGAGAAGAGGATAGGATAGATGATATTATAGGATAGAGGATAGGATAGGATAGAGGATAGGATGGGATAGAGGACAGGATAGGATAGGTGATTGGATAGGACAGAGGACAGGAGACGATAGATGATAGGATAGGATAGAGGATAGGATAGGATAGAGGATAGGATAGGGGATTGGATAGGATAGGATAGAGGATAGGATAGGATAGGATAGAGGATAGGATAGGATAGAGGATAGGATCGGATAGAGGATATGATACGGGATTGGATAGGATAGAGGACAGGAGACGATAGAGGATATGATAGGATGGAGGATAGGATAGGGTAGAGGATAGGATCGGATAGAGGATAGGATAGGGGATTGGATAGGATAGAGGATAGGAGACGATAGAGGATATGATAGGATAGAGGATAGGATAGGATAGGTGATTGGATAGGACAGAGGACAGGAGACGATAGAGGATAGGATAGGATAGAGGATAGGATAGGATAGTGGATAGGATAGTATAGAGGATAGGATAGGATAGAGGATAGGATAGGATAGAGGATAGGATAGGATAGAGGATAGGATAGGATAGATGATATTATAGGATAGAGGATAGGATAGGATAGAGGATAGGATCGGATAGAGGATAGGATAGGGGATTGGATAGGATAGGATAGAGGATAGGATAGGATAGGATAGAGGATAGGATAGGATAGAGGATAGGATAGGGGAATGGATAGGGGATTTTATAGGATAGAGGATAGGATAGGTGATTGGATAGGATAGAGGACTGGAGACGATAGAGGGTAGGATAGGTGATTGGATAGGATAGAGGACAGGAGACGATAGAGGATAGGATAGGATAGAGGATAGGATAGGATAGAGGATAGGATAGTATAGAGGATAGGATAGGATAGAGGATAGGATAGGATAGAGGATAGGATAGGATAGAGGATAGGATAGGATAGAGGATAGGATAGTATAGAGGATAGGATAGTATAGAGGATAGGATAGGATAGAGGATAGGATAGGATAGAGGATAGGATAGGATAGAGGATAGGATAGTATAGAGGATAGGATATGATAGAGGATAGGATATGATAGAGGATAGGTTAGGATACAGGATAGGATCGGATAGAGGATAGTACAGGGGAATGGATAGGATAGAGGATAGGAGACGATAGAGGTTAGGATAGGTGATTGGATAGGATAGAGGACAGGAGACGATAGAGGATAGGATAGGATAGAGGATAGGATAGGATAGAGGATAGGATAGGATAGAGGATAGGATAGGATAGAGAATAGTGTAGGATAGATGATATTATACGATAGAGGATAAGATAGGATAGAGAATAGGGTAGAATAGATGATATTATAGGATAGAGGATAGGATAGGATAGAGGATAGGAACGGATAGAGGATAGGATCGGATAGATGATATTATAGGATAGAGGATAGGATAGGATAGAGGATAGGATAGGATAGAGGATAGGATAGAGGATACGATAGGATAGAGGATAGGATAGGATAGAGGATAGGATAGGATAGAGGATAGGATAGGATAGAGAAGAGGATAGGATAGATGATATTATAGGATAGAGGATAGGATAGGATAGAGGATAGGATGGGATAGAGGATAGGATAGGATAGGTGATTGGATAGGACAGAGGACAGGAGACGATAGAGGATAGGATAGGATAGAGGATAGGATAGGATAGAGGATAGGATAGTATAGAGGATAGGATAGGATAGAGGATAGGATAGGATAGAGTATAGGATAGAGGATGGAGGATAGGATAGGATAGAGGATACGATAGTGGAATGGATAGGGGATTTTATAGGATAGAGTATAGGATAGGAGACTGGATAGGATAGAGGATAGGAGACGATAGAGGATATGATAGGATAGCGGATAGGATAGGATAGAGGATAGGATAGGATAGATGATATTATAGGATAGAGGATAGGATAGGATAGAGGATAGAATAGGATAGAGGATAGGATATTATAGAGGATAGGATAATATAGAGGATAGGATAGGATAGAGGATAGGATAGAGGATAGGATAGTATAGAGGATAGGAGAGGATAGAGGATAGGATGGGATAGATGATAGGATAGGATAGAGGATAGGAGACGATAGAGGATAGGATAATATAGAGGATAAAATAGGATAGAGGATAGGATAGGATAGAGAATAGGATAGGATAGAGGATAGAGGATAGGATAGGATAGAGGATAGGATATGATAGAGGATAGGACAGGATAGAGTTTAGGATAGGATAGAGGATAGGATAGGATAGAGGATAGGATAGTATAGAGGATAGGATATGATAGAGGATAGGTTAGGATAGAGGATAGGATCGGATAGAGGATAGGACAGGGGAATGGATAGGATAGAGGATAGGAGACGATAGAGGTTAGGATAGGTGATTGGATAGGATAGAGGACAGGAGACGATAGAGGATAGGATAGGATAGAGGATAGGATAGGATAGAGGATAGGATAGGATAGAGGATAGGATAGGATAGAGAATAGTGTAGGATAGATGATATTATAGGATAGAGGATAGGATAGGATAGAGGATAGGATGGGATAGAGGATAGGATAGGATAGGTGATTGGATAGGACAGAGGACAGGAGACGATAGAGGATAGGATAGGATAGAGGATAGGATAGGATAGAGGATAGGATAGTATAGAGGATAGGATAGGATAGAGGATAGGATAGGATAGAGTATAGGATAGAGGATGGAGGATAGGATAGGATAGAGGATACGATAGTGGAATGGATAGGGGATTTTATAGGATAGAGTATAGGATAGGAGATTGGATAGGATAGAGGATAGGAGACGATAGAGGATATGATAGGATAGAGGATAGGATAGTATAGAGGATAGGATAGGATAGAGGATAGGATAGGATAGAGGATAGGATAGGATAGAGGATAGGATAGGATAGAGGATAGGATAGTATAGAGGATAGGATAGGATAGAGGATAGGTTAGGATAGAGGATAGGATAGGATAGAGAATAGTGTAGGATTGATGATATTATAGGATAGAGGATAAGATAGGATAGAGGATAGGATCGGATCGAGGATAGGATAGGGGATAGGATAGGATAGAGGATAGGAGACGATAGAGGATAGGATAGGATAGAGGATAGGATAGGATAGAGGATAGGATAGGATAGAGAATAGTGTTGGATAGATGATATTATACGATAGAGGATAAGATAGGATAGAGAATAGGGTAGAATAGATGATATTATAGGATAGAGGATAGGATAGGATAGAGGATAGGATATTATAGAGGATAGGATAATATAGAGGATAGGATAGGATAGAGGATAGGATAGAGGATAGGATAGGATAGAGCATAGGATAGGATAGAGGATAGGATAGGATAGAGGATAGAGGATAGGATAGGATAGAGGATAGGATATGATAGAGGATAGGATAGAAGATAGGATAGTATAGAGGATAGGAGAGGATAGAGGATAGGATGGGATAGATGATAGGATAGGATAGAGGATAGGAGACGATAGAGGATAGGATAATATAGAGGATAGAATAGGATAGAGGATAGGATAGGATAGAGGATTGGATAGGATAGAGGATAGGATAGTATAGAGGATAGGATAGGATAGAGAATAGGGTAGGATAGATGATATTATAGGATAGAGAATAGGATATAATAGATGATATTATAGGATAGAGGATAGGATAGGATAGAGGATAGGATAGGGGAATGGATAGGATAGACGATAGGAGACAATAGGGGATAGGATAGGTGATTGGATAGGATAGAGGACAGGAGACGATAGCGGATAGGATAGGATAGAGGATAGGATAGGATAGATGATATTATAGGATAGAGGATAGGATAGGATAGAGGATAGAATAGGATAGAGGATAGGATATTATAGAGGATAGGATAATATAGAGGATAGGATAGGATAGAGGATAGGATAGAGGATAGGATAGTATAGAGGATAGGAGAGGATAGAGGATAGGATGGGATAGATGATAGGATAGGATAGAGGATAGGAGACGATAGAGGATAGGATAATATAGAGGATAAAATAGGATAGAGGATAGTATAGGATAGAGAATAGGATAGGATAGAGGATAGAGGATAGGATAGGATAGAGGATAGGATATGATAGAGGATAGGATAGGATAGAGTTTAGGATAGGATAGAGGATAGGATAGGATAGAGAATAGGATAGGATTGATGATATTATAGGATAGAGAATAGGATAGGATAGACGATAGGATCGGATAGAGGTTATGATACGGGATTGGATAGGATAGAGGATAGGAGACGATAGAGGATATGATAGGATAGAGGATAGGATAGGATAGAGGATAGGATAGGATAGATGATATTATAGGATAGAGGATAGGATAGGATAGAGGATAGGATAGTATAGAGGATAGGATAGGATAGAGGATAGGTTAGGATAGAGGATAGGATAGGATAGAGAATAGTGTAGGATTGATGATATTATAGGATAGAGGATAAGATAGGATAGAGGATAGGATCGGATCGAGGATAGGATAGGGGATAGGATAGGATAGAGGATAGGAGACGATAGAGGATAGGATAGGATAGAGGATAGGATAGGATAGAGGATAGGATAGGATAGAGAATAGTGTTGGATAGATGATATTATACGATAGAGGATAAGATAGGATAGAGAATAGGGTAGAATAGATGATATTATAGGATAGAGGATAGGATAGGATAGAGGATAGGATATTATAGAGGATAGGATAATATAGAGGATAGGATAGGATAGAGGATAGGATAGAGGATAGGATAGGATAGAGCATAGGATAGGATAGAGGATAGGATAGGATAGAGGATAGAGGATAGGATAGGATAGAGGATAGGATATGATAGAGGATAGGATAGAAGATAGGATAGTATAGAGGATAGGAGAGGATAGAGGATAGGATGGGATAGATGATAGGATAGGATAGAGGATAGGAGACGATAGAGGATAGGATAATATAGAGGATAGAATAGGATAGAGGATAGGATAGGATAGAGGATTGGATAGGATAGAGGATAGGATAGTATAGAGGATAGGATAGGATAGAGAATAGGGTAGGATAGATGATATTATAGGATAGAGAATAGGATAGGATAGATGATATTATAGGATAGAGGATAGGATAGGATAGAGGATAGGATAGGGGAATGGATAGGATAGACGATAGGAGACAATAGGGGATAGGATAGGTGATTGGATAGGATAGAGGACAGGAGACGATAGCGGATAGGATAGGATAGAGGATAGGATAGGATAGATGATATTATAGGATAGAGGATAGGATAGGATAGAGGATAGAATAGGATAGAGGATAGGATATTATAGAGGATAGGATAATATAGAGGATAGGATAGGATAGAGGATAGGATAGAGGATAGGATAGTATAGAGGATAGGAGAGGATAGAGGATAGGATGGGATAGATGATAGGATAGGATAGAGGATAGGAGACGATAGAGGATAGGATAATATAGAGGATAAAATAGGATAGAGGATAGTATAGGATAGAGAATAGGATAGGATAGAGGATAGAGGATAGGATAGGATAGAGGATAGGATATGATAGAGGATAGGATAGGATAGAGTTTAGGATAGGATAGAGGATAGGATAGGATAGAGAATAGGATAGGATTGATGATATTATAGGATAGAGAATAGGATAGGATAGACGATAGGATCGGATAGAGGTTATGATACGGGATTGGATAGGATAGAGGATAGGAGACGATAGAGGATATGATAGGATAGAGGATAGGATAGGATAGAGGATAGGATAGGATAGATGATATTATAGGATAGAGGATAGGATAGGATAGAGGATAGGATAGGATAGAGAATAGGAGACGATAGAGGATATGATAGGATAGAGGATAGGATAGGATAGAGGATAGGATAGGATAGAGAATAGTGTAGGATAGATGATATTATAGGATAGAGGATAAGATAGGATAGAGGATAGGATCGGATCGAGGATAGGATAGGGGATAGGAGAGGATAGAGGATAGGAGACCATAGAGAATATGATATGATAGAGGATAGGATAGGATAGATGATATTATAGGATAGAGGATACGATAGGATAGAGGATAGGATCGGATAGAGGATAGGATAGGGGATTGGATAGGATAGGATAGAGGATAGGATAGGATAGGATAGAGGATAGGATAGGATAGGATAGAGGATAGGATAGGATAGAGGATAGGATAGGGGAATGGATAGGGGATTTTATAGGATAGAGGATAGGAGACGATAGAGGATAGGATAGGTGATTGGATAGGATAGAGGACAGGAGACGATAGAGGATAGGATAGGATAGAGGATAGGATAGGATAGAGGATAGGATAGTATAGAGGATAGGATAGGATAGAGGGTAGGATTGGATAGAGGATAGGATAGTATAGAGGATAGGATAGGATAGAGAATAGGGTAGGATAGATGATATTATAGGATAGAGAATAGGATAGGATAGATGATATTATAGGATAGAGGATAGGATAGGATAGAGTTTAGGATAGGATAGAGAATAGGATAGGATAGATGATATTATAGGATATAGGATAGGATAGGATAGAGGATAGGATAGAGGATAGGATAGGATAGAGGATAGGATAGGATAGAGAATAGGATAGGATAGATGATATTATAGGATATAGGATAGGATAGGATAGAGGATAGGATAGAGGATAGGATAGGATAGAGGATAGGATAGGATAGAGGATAGGATAGGATAGAGGATAGGATAGGATAGAGGATAGGATAGGATAGAGGATAGGATAGGATAGAGAATAGGAGACGATAGAGGATATGATAGGATAGATGATAGGATAGGATAGAGGATAGGATAGGATAGAGAATAGTGTAGGATAGATGATATTATAGGATAGATAATAAGATAGGATAGAGGATAGGATCGGATCGAGGATAGGATAGGGGATAGGAGAGGATAGAGGATAGGAGACCATAGAGAATATGATATGATAGAGGATAGGATAGGATAGGTGATTGGATAGGACAGAGGACAGGAGACGATAGATGATAGGATAGGATAGAGGATAGGATAGGATAGAGGATAGGATAGGGGATTGGATAGGATAGGATAGAGGATAGGATAGGATAGGATAGAGGATAGGATAGGATAGAGGATAGGATCGGATAGAGGATATGATACGGGATTGGGTAGGATAGAGGACAGGAGACGATAGAGGATATGATAGGATGGAGGATAGGATAGGGTAGAGGATAGGATCGGATAGAGGATAGGATAGGGGATTGGATAGGATAGAGGATAGGAGACGATAGAGGATATGATTGGGTAGAGGATAGGATAGGATAGGTGATTGGATAGGACAGACGACAGGAGACGATAGAGGATAGGACAGGATAGAGGATAGGATAGGATAGTGGATAGGATAGTATAGAGGATAGGATAGGATAGAGGATAGGATAGGATAGAGGATAGGATAGGATAGAGGATAGGATAGGATTGATGATATTATAGGATAGAGGATAGGATAGGATAGAGGATAGGATCGGATAGAGGATAGGATAGGGGATTGGATAGGATAGGATAGAGGATAGGATAGGATAGGATAGAGGATAGGATAGGATAGAGGATAGGATAGGGGAATGGATAGGGGATTTTATAGGATAGAGGACTGGAGACGATAGAGGGTAGGATAGGTGATTGGATAGGATAGAGGACAGGAGACGATAGAGGATAGGATAGGATAGAGGATAGGATAGGATAGAGGATAGGATAGTATAGAGGATAGGATAGGATAGAGGATAGGATAGGATAGAGTATAGGATAGGATAGAGGATAGGATAGGATAGAGGATAGGATGGTATAGAGGATAGGATAGTATAGAGGATAGGATAGGATAGAGGATAGGATAGGATAGAGGATAGGATAGGATAGAGGATAGGATAGTATAGAGGATAGGATAGGATAGAGGATAGGTTAGGATAGAGGATAGGATAGGATAGAGAATAGGATAGGATAGATGATATTATAGGATAGAGGATAGGATAGGATAGAGGATAGGATAGGATAGAGGATAGGATCGGATAGAGGATAGGACAGGGGAATGGATAGGATAGAGGATAGGAGACGATAGAGGGTAGGATAGGTGATTGGATAGGATAGAGGACAGGAGACGATAGAGGATAGGATAGGATAGAGGATAGGATAGGATAGAGGATAGGATAGTATAGAGGATAGGATAGGATAGAGGATAGGATAGGATAGAGTATAGGATAGGATAGAGGATAGGATAGGATAGAGGATAGGATGGTAAAGAGGATAGGATAGTATAGAGGATAGGATAGGATAGAGGATAGGATAGGATAGAGGATAGGATAGGATACAGGATAGGATAGTATAGAGGATAGGATAGGATAGAGGATAGGTTAGGATAGAGGATAGGATAGGATAGAGAATAGGATAGGATAGATGATATTATAGGATAGAGGATAGGATAGCATAGAGGATAGGATAGGATAGAGGATAGGATCGGATAGAGGATAGGACAGGGGAATGGATAGGATAGAGGATAGGAGACGATAGAGGTTAGGATAGGTGATTGGATAGGATAGAGGACAGGAGACGATAGAGGATAGGATAGGATAGAGGATAGGATAGGATAGAGGATAGGATAGGATAGAGTATAGGATAGGATAGAGGATAGGATAGGATAGAGGATAGGATGGTAAAGAGGATAGGATAGTATAGAGGATAGGATAGGATAGAGGATAGGATAGGATAGAGGATAGGATAGGATAGAGGATAGGATAGGATAGAGGATAGGATGGTAAAGAGGATAGGATAGTATAGAGGATAGGATAGGATAGAGGATAGGATAGGATAGAGGATAGGATAGTATAGAGGATAGGATAGGATAGAGGATAGGATAGGATAGAGTATAGGATAGGATAGAGGATAGGATAGGATAGAGGATAGGATGGTAAAGAGGATAGGATAGTATAGAGGATAGGATAGGATAGAGGATAGGATAGGATAGAGGATAGGATAGGATAGAGGATAGGATAGTATAGAGGATAGGATAGGATAGAGGATAGGTTAGGATAGAGGATAGGATAGGATAGAGAATAGGATAGGATAGATGATATTATAGGATAGAGGATAGGATAGCATAGAGGATAGGATAGGATAGAGGATAGGATCGGATAGAGGATAGGACAGGGGAATGGATAGGATAGAGGATAGGAGACGATAGAGGTTAGGATAGGTGATTGGATAGGATAGAGGACAGGAGACGATAGAGGATAGGATAGGATAGAGGATAGGATAGGATAGAGGATAGGATAGGATAGAGGATAGGATAGGATAGAGGATAGGATAGGATAGAGAATAGTGTAGGATAGATGATATTATACGATAGAGGATAAGATAGGATAGAGAATAGGGTAGAATAGATGATATTATAGGGTAGAGGATAGGATAGGATAGAGGATAGGAACGGATAGAGGATAGGATAGGGGATTGGATAGGATAGGATAGAGGATAGGATAGGATAGGATAGAGGATAGGATAGGATAGGATAGAGGATAGGATAGGATAGAGGATAGGATAGGGGAATGGATAGGGGATTTTATAGGATAGAGGATAGGAGACGATAGAGGATAGGATAGGTGATTGGATAGGATAGAGGACAGGAGACGATAGAGGATAGGATAGGATAGAGGATAGGATAGGATAGAGGATAGGATAGTATAGAGGATAGGATAGGATAGAGGGTAGGATTGGATAGAGGATAGGATAGTATAGAGGATAGGATAGGATAGAGAATAGGGTAGGATAGATGATATTATAGGATAGAGAATAGGATAGGATAGATGATATTATAGGATAGAGGATAGGATAGGATAGAGGATAGGATAGAGGATAGGATAGGATAGAGGATAGGATAGGATAGAGGATAGGATAGGATAGAGGATAGGATAGGATAGAGGATAGGATAGGATAGAGGATAGGAGACGATAGAGGATATGATAGGATAGATGATAGGATAGGATAGAGGATAGGATAGGATAGAGAATAGTGTAGGATAGATGATATTATAGGATAGATAATAAGATAGGATAGAGGATAGGATCGGATCGAGGATAGGATAGGGGATAGGAGAGGATAGAGGATAGGAGACCATAGAGAATATGATATGATAGAGGATAGGATAGGATAGGTGATTGGATAGGACAGAGGACAGGAGACGATAGATGATAGGATAGGATAGAGGATAGGATAGGATAGAGGATAGGATAGGGGATTGGATAGGATAGGATAGAGGATAGGATAGGATAGGATAGAGGATAGGATAGGATAGAGGATAGGATCGGATAGAGGATATGATACGGGATTGGGTAGGATAGAGGACAGGAGACGATAGAGGATATGATAGGATGGAGGATAGGATAGGGTAGAGGATAGGATCGGATAGAGGATAGGATAGGGGATTGGATAGGATAGAGGATAGGAGACGATAGAGGATATGATTGGGTAGAGGATAGGATAGGATAGGTGATTGGATAGGACAGACGACAGGAGACGATAGAGGATAGGACAGGATAGAGGATAGGATAGGATAGTGGATAGGATAGTATAGAGGATAGGATAGGATAGAGGATAGGATAGGATAGAGGATAGGATAGGATAGAGGATAGGATAGGATTGATGATATTATAGGATAGAGGATAGGATAGGATAGAGGATAGGATCGGATAGAGGATAGGATAGGGGATTGGATAGGATAGGATAGAGGATAGGATAGGATAGGATAGAGGATAGGATAGGATAGAGGATAGGATAGGGGAATGGATAGGGGATTTTATAGGATAGAGGACTGGAGACGATAGAGGGTAGGATAGGTGATTGGATAGGATAGAGGACAGGAGACGATAGAGGATAGGATAGGATAGAGGATAGGATAGGATAGAGGATAGGATAGTATAGAGGATAGGATAGGATAGAGGATAGGATAGGATAGAGTATAGGATAGGATAGAGGATAGGATAGGATAGAGGATAGGATGGTATAGAGGATAGGATAGTATAGAGGATAGGATAGGATAGAGGATAGGATAGGATAGAGGATAGGATAGGATAGAGGATAGGATAGTATAGAGGATAGGATAGGATAGAGGATAGGTTAGGATAGAGGATAGGATAGGATAGAGAATAGGATAGGATAGATGATATTATAGGATAGAGGATAGGATAGGATAGAGGATAGGATAGGATAGAGGATAGGATCGGATAGAGGATAGGACAGGGGAATGGATAGGATAGAGGATAGGAGACGATAGAGGGTAGGATAGGTGATTGGATAGGATAGAGGACAGGAGACGATAGAGGATAGGATAGGATAGAGGATAGGATAGGATAGAGGATAGGATAGTATAGAGGATAGGATAGGATAGAGGATAGGATAGGATAGAGTATAGGATAGGATAGAGGATAGGATAGGATAGAGGATAGGATGGTAAAGAGGATAGGATAGTATAGAGGATAGGATAGGATAGAGGATAGGATAGGATAGAGGATAGGATAGGATACAGGATAGGATAGTATAGAGGATAGGATAGGATAGAGGATAGGTTAGGATAGAGGATAGGATAGGATAGAGAATAGGATAGGATAGATGATATTATAGGATAGAGGATAGGATAGCATAGAGGATAGGATAGGATAGAGGATAGGATCGGATAGAGGATAGGACAGGGGAATGGATAGGATAGAGGATAGGAGACGATAGAGGTTAGGATAGGTGATTGGATAGGATAGAGGACCGGAGACGATAGAGGATAGGATAGGATAGAGGATAGGATAGGATAGAGGATAGGATAGGATAGAGTATAGGATAGGGTAGAGGATAGGATAGGATAGAGGATAGGATGGTAAAGAGGATAGGATAGTATAGAGGATAGGATAGGATAGAGGATAGGATAGGATAGAGGATAGGATAGGATAGAGGATAGGATAGGATAGAGGATAGGATGGTAAAGAGGATAGGATAGTATAGAGGATAGGATAGGATAGAGGATAGGATAGGATAGAGGATAGGATAGTATAGAGGATAGGATAGGATAGAGGATAGGATAGGATAGAGTATAGGATAGGATAGAGGATAGGATAGGATAGAGGATAGGATGGTAAAGAGGATAGGATAGTATAGAGGATAGGATAGGATAGAGGATAGGATAGGATAGAGGATAGGATAGGATAGAGGATAGGATAGTATAGAGGATAGGATAGGATAGAGGATAGGTTAGGATAGAGGATAGGATAGGATAGAGAATAGGATAGGATAGATGATATTATAGGATAGAGGATAGGATAGCATAGAGGATAGGATAGGATAGAGGATAGGATCGGATAGAGGATAGGACAGGGGAATGGATAGGATAGAGGATAGGAGACGATAGAGGTTAGGATAGGTGATTGGATAGGATAGAGGACAGGAGACGATAGAGGATAGGATAGGATAGAGGATAGGATAGGATAGAGGATAGGATAGGATAGAGGATAGGATAGGATAGAGGATAGGATAGGATAGAGAATAGTGTAGGATAGATGATATTATACGATAGAGGATAAGATAGGATAGAGAATAGGGTAGAATAGATGATATTATAGGGTAGAGGATAGGATAGGATAGAGGATAGGAACGGATAGAGGATAGGATCGGATAGATGATATTATAGGATAGAGGATAGGATAGGATAGAGGATAGGATAGGATAGAGGATAGGATAGGATAGAGGATAGGATAGGATAGAGGATACGATAGGATAGAGGATAGGATAGGATAGAGGATAGGATAGGATAGAGGATAGGATAGGATAGAGAAGAGGATAGGATAGATGATATTATAGGATAGAGGATAGGATAGGATAGAGGATAGGATGGGATAGAGGATAGGATAGGATAGGTGATTGGATAGGACAGAGGACAGGAGACGATAGAGGATAGGATAGGATAGAGGATAGAGGATAGGAGACCATAGAGAATATGATATGATAGAGGATAGGATAGGATAGAGAATAGTATAGGATAGATGATATTATAGGATACAGGATAGGATAGGATAGAGGATAGGATAGGATAGAGGATAGGATAGGATAGGATAGAGAATAGGATAGGATAGATGATATTATAGGATAGAGGATAGGATAGGATAGAGGATAGGATCGGATAGAGGATATGATACGGGATTGGATAGGATAGAGGACAGGAGACGATAGAGGATATGATAGGATGGAGGATAGGATAGGATAGAGGATAGGATCGGATAGAGGATAGGATAGGGGATTGGATAGGATAGAGGATAGGAGACGATAGAGGATATGATAGGATAGAGGATAGGATAGGATAGGTGATTGGATAGGACAGAGGACAGGAGACGATAGAGGATAGGATAGGATAGAGGATAGGATAGGATAGTGGATAGGATAGTATAGAGGATAGGATAGGATAGGATAGAGGATAGGATAGGATAGAGGATAGGATAGGATAGAGGATAGGATAGGATAGAGGATAGGATAGGATAGATGATATTATAGGATAGAGGATAGGATAGGATAGAGGATAGGATCGGATAGAGGATAGGATAGGGGATTGGATAGGATAGGATAGAGGATAGGATAGGATAGGATAGAGGATAGGATAGGATAGGATAGAGGATAGGATAGGATAGAGGATAGGATCGGATAGAGGATATGATACGGGATTGGATAGGATAGAGGACAGGAGACGATAGAGGATATGATAGGATGGAGGATAGGATAGGATAGAGGATAGGATCGGATAGAGGATAGGATAGGGGATAGGATAGGATAGAGGATAGGAGACGATAGAGAATATGATATGATAGAGGATAGGATAGGATAGAGAATAGGATAGGATAGATGATATTATAGGATAGAGGATAGGATAGGATAGAGGATAGGATAGGATAGAGGATAGGATCGGATAGAGGATAGGACAGGGGAATGGATAGGATAGAGGATAGGAGACGTTCGAGGTTAGGATAGGTGATTGGATAGGATAGAGGATAGGAGACGATAGAGGATAGGATAGGATAGAGGATAGGATAGGATAGAGGATAGGATAGGATAGAGGATAGGATAGGATAGAGGATAGGATAGGATAGAGAATAGTGTAGGATAGATGATATTATACGATAGAGGATAAGATAGGATAGAGAATAGGGTAGAATAGATGATATTATAGGATAGAGGATAGGATAGGATAGAGGATAGGAACGGATAGAGGATAGGATCGGATAGATGATATTATAGGATAGAGGATAGGATAGGATAGAGGATAGGATAGGATAGAGGATAGGATAGGATAGAGGATAGGATAGGATAGAGGATAGGATAGGATAGAGGATAGGATAGGATAGAGGATAGGATAGGATAGAGAAGAGGATAGGATAGATGATATTATAGGATAGAGGATAGGATAGGATAGAGGATAGGATGGGATAGAGGACAGGATAGGATAGGTGATTGGATAGGACAGAGGACAGGAGACGATAGATGATAGGATAGGATAGAGGATAGGATAGGATAGAGGATAGGATAGGGGATTGGATAGGATAGGATAGAGGATAGGATAGGATAGGATAGAGGATAGGATAGGATAGAGGATAGGATCGGATAGAGGATATGATACGGGATTGGATAGGATAGAGGACAGGAGACGATAGAGGATATGATAGGATGGAGGATAGGATAGGGTAGAGGATAGGATCGGATAGAGGATAGGATAGGGGATTGGATAGGATAGAGGATAGGAGACGATAGAGGATATGATAGGATAGAGGATAGGATAGGATAGGTGATTGGATAGGACAGAGGACAGGAGACGATAGAGGATAGGATAGGATAGAGGATAGGATAGGATAGTGGATAGGATAGTATAGAGGATAGGATAGGATAGAGGATAGGATAGGATAGAGGATAGGATAGGATAGAGGATAGGATAGGATAGATGATATTATAGGATAGAGGATAGGATAGGATAGAGGATAGGATCGGATAGAGGATAGGATAGGGGATTGGATAGGATAGGATAGAGGATAGGATAGGATAGGATAGAGGATAGGATAGGATAGAGGATAGGATAGGGGAATGGATAGGGGATTTTATAGGATAGAGGATAGGATAGGTGATTGGATAGGATAGAGGACTGGAGACGATAGAGGGTAGGATAGGTGATTGGATAGGATAGAGGACAGGAGACGATAGAGGATAGGATAGGATAGAGGATAGGATAGGATAGAGGATATTATAGTATAGAGGATAGGATAGGATAGAGGATAGGATAGGATAGAGGATAGGATAGGATAGAGGATAGGATAGGATAGAGGATAGGATAGTATAGAGGATAGGATAGTATAGAGGATAGGATAGGATAGAGGATAGGATAGGATAGAGGATAGGATAGGATAGAGGATAGGATAGTATAGAGGATAGGATATGATAGAGGATAGGATATGATAGAGGATAGGTTAGGATACAGGATAGGATCGGATAGAGGATAGGACAGGGGAATGGATAGGATAGAGGATAGGAGACGATAGAGGTTAGGATAGGTGATTGGATAGGATAGAGGACAGGAGACGATAGAGGATAGGATAGGATAGAGGATAGGATAGGATAGAGGATAGGATAGGATAGAGGATAGGATAGGATAGAGAATAGTGTAGGATAGATGATATTATACGATAGAGGATAAGATAGGATAGAGAATAGGGTAGAATAGATGATATTATAGGATAGAGGATAGGATAGGATAGAGGATAGGAACGGATAGAGGATAGGATCGGATAGATGATATTATAGGATAGAGGATAGGATAGGATAGAGGATAGGATAGGATAGAGGATAGGATAGGATAGAGGATAGGATAGGATAGAGGATACGATAGGATAGAGGATAGGATAGGATAGAGGATAGGATAGGATAGAGGATAGGATAGGATAGAGAAGAGGATAGGATAGATGATATTATAGGATAGAGGATAGGATAGGATAGAGGATAGGATGGGATAGAGGATAGGATAGGATAGGTGATTGGATAGGACAGAGGACAGGAGACGATAGAGGATAGGATAGGATAGAGGATAGGATAGGATAGAGGATAGGATAGTATAGAGGATAGGATAGGATAGAGGATAGGATAGGATAGAGTATAGGATAGAGGATGGAGGATAGGATAGGATAGAGGATACGATAGTGGAATGGATAGGGGATTTTATAGGATAGAGTATAGGATAGGAGATTGGATAGGATAGAGGATAGGAGACGATAGAGGATATGATAGGATAGCGGATAGGATAGGATAGAGGATAGGATAGGATAGATGATATTATAGGATAGAGGATAGGATAGGATAGAGGATAGAATAGGATAGAGGATAGGATATTATAGAGGATAGGATAATATAGAGGATAGGATAGGATAGAGGATAGGATAGAGGATAGGATAGTATAGAGGATAGGAGAGGATAGAGGATAGGATGGGATAGATGATAGGATAGGATAGAGGATAGGAGACGATAGAGGATAGGATAATATAGAGGATAAAATAGGATAGAGGATAGGATAGGATAGAGAATAGGATAGGATAGAGGATAGAGGATAGGATAGGATAGAGGATAGGATATGATAGAGGATAGGATAGGATAGAGTTTAGGATAGGATAGAGGATAGGATAGGATAGAGGATAGGATAGTATAGAGGATAGGATATGATAGAGGATAGGTTAGGATAGAGGATAGGATCGGATAGAGGATAGGACAGGGGAATGGATAGGATAGAGGATAGGAGACGATAGAGGTTAGGATAGGTGATTGGATAGGATAGAGGACAGGAGACGATAGAGGATAGGATAGGATAGAGGATAGGATAGGATAGAGGATAGGATAGGATAGAGGATAGGATAGGATAGAGGATAGGATAGGATAGAGAATAGTGTAGGATAGATGATATTATAGGATAGAGGATAGGATAGGATAGAGGATAGGATGGGATAGAGGATAGGATAGGATAGGTGATTGGATAGGACAGAGGACAGGAGACGATAGAGGATAGGATAGGATAGAGGATAGGATAGGATAGAGGATAGGATAGTATAGAGGATAGGATAGGATAGAGGATAGGATAGGATAGAGTATAGGATAGAGGATGGAGGATAGGATAGGATAGAGGATACGATAGTGGAATGGATAGGGGATTTTATAGGATAGAGTATAGGATAGGAGATTGGATAGGATAGAGGATAGGAGACGATAGAGGATATGATAGGATAGAGGATAGGATAGTATAGAGGATAGGATAGGATAGAGGATAGGATAGGATAGAGGATAGGATAGGATAGAGGATAGGATAGGATAGAGGATAGGATAGTATAGAGGATAGGATAGGATAGAGGATAGGTTAGGATAGAGGATAGGATAGGATAGAGAATAGTGTAGGATTGATGATATTATAGGATAGAGGATAAGATAGGATAGAGGATAGGATCGGATCGAGGATAGGATAGGGGATAGGATAGGATAGAGGATAGGAGACGATAGAGGATAGGATAGGATAGAGGATAGGATAGGATAGAGGATAGGATAGGATAGAGAATAGTGTAGGATAGATGATATTATACGATAGAGGATAAGATAGGATAGAGAATAGGGTAGAATAGATGATATTATAGGATAGAGGATAGGATAGGATAGAGGATAGGATATTATAGAGGATAGGATAATATAGAGGATAGGATAGGATAGAGGATAGGATAGAGGATAGGATAGGATAGAGCATAGGATAGGATAGAGGATAGGATAGGATAGAGGATAGAGGATAGGATAGGATGGAGGATAGGATATGATAGAGGATAGGATAGAAGATAGGATAGTATAGAGGATAGGAGAGGATAGAGGATAGGATGGGATAGATGATAGGATAGGATAGAGGATAGGAGACGATAGAGGATAGGATAATATAGAGGATAAAATAGGATAGAGGATAGTATAGGATAGAGAATAGGATAGGATAGAGGATAGAGGATAGGATAGGATAGAGGATAGGATATGATAGAGGATAGGATAGGATAGAGTTTAGGATAGGATAGAGGATAGGATAGGATAGAGAATAGGATAGGATTGATGATATTATAGGATAGAGAATAGGATAGGATAGACGATAGGATCGGATAGAGGTTATGATACGGGATTGGATAGGATAGAGGATAGGATAGGATAGAGGATAGAATAGGATAGAGGATAGGATATTATAGAGGATAGGATAATATAGAGGATAGGATAGGATAGAGGATAGGATAGAGGATAGGATAGTATAGAGGATAGGAGAGGATAGAGGATAGGATGGGATAGATGATAGGATAGGATAGAGGATAGGAGACGATAGAGGATAGGATAATATAGAGGATAAAATAGGATAGAGGATAGGATAGGATAGAGAATAGGATAGGATAGAGGATAGAGGATAGGATAGGATAGAGGATAGGATATGATAGAGGATAGGATAGGATAGAGTTTAGGATAGGATAGAGGATAGGATAGGATAGAGAATAGGATAGGATTGATGATATTATAGGATAGAGAATAGGATAGGATAGACGACAGGATCGGATAGAGGTTATGATACGGGATTGGATTGGATAGAGGATAGGAGACGATAGAGGATATGATAGGATAGAGGATAGGATAGGATAGAGGATAGGATAGGATAGATGATATTATAGGATAGAGGATAGGATAGGATAGAGGATAGGATAGGATAGAGAATAGGAGACGATAGAGGATATGATAGGATAGAGGATAGGATAGGATAGAGGATAGGATAGGATAGAGAATAGTGTAGGATAGATGATATTATAGGATAGAGGATAAGATAGGATAGAGGATAGGATCGGATCGAGGATAGGATAGGGGATAGGAGAGGATAGAGGATAGGAGACCATAGAGAATATGATATGATAGAAGATAGGATAGGATAGAGAATAGTATAGGATAGATGATATTATAGGATAGAGGATAGGATAGTATAGAGGATAGGATAGGATAGAGGATAGGATAGGATAGAGGATAGGATAGGATAGAGGATAGGATAGGATAGATGATATTATAGGATAGAGGATAGGATAGGATAGAGGATAGGATCGGATAGAGGATAGGATAGGGGATTGGATAG
Organism: Halictus rubicundus; assembly: GCF_050948215.1. Taxonomy (NCBI): domain Eukaryota; kingdom Metazoa; phylum Arthropoda; class Insecta; order Hymenoptera; family Halictidae; genus Halictus; species Halictus rubicundus. The sequence continues at coordinate 153,791 of NW_027488722.1, read as the reverse complement.
GATAGGATAGAGGATAGGATAGGATAGGATAGAGGATAGGATAGGATAGGATAGAGGATAGGATAGGATAGAGGATAGGATAGGATAGAGGATAGGATAGGGGAATGGATAGGGGATTTTATAGGATAGAGGATAGGAGACGATAGAGGATAGGATAGGTGATTGGATAGGATAGAGGACAGGAGACGATAGAGGATAGGATAGGATAGAGGATAGGATAGGATAGAGGATAGGATAGTATAGAGGATAGGATAGGATAGAGGGTAGGATTGGATAGAGGATAGGATAGTATAGAGGATAGGATAGGATAGAGAATAGGGTAGGATAGATGATATTATAGGATAGAGAATAGGATAGGATAGATGATATTATAGGATAGAGGATAGGATAGGATAGAGTTTAGGATAGGATAGAGGATAGGATAGGATAGAGAATAGGATAGGATAGATGATATTATAGGATATAGGATAGGATAGGATAGAGGATAGGATAGAGGATAGGATAGGATAGAGGATAGGATAGGATAGAGGATAGGATAGGATAGAGAATAGGAGACGATAGAGGATATGATAGGATAGATGATAGGATAGGATAGAGGATAGGATAGGATAGAGAATAGTGTAGGATAGATGATATTATAGGATAGAGGATAAGATAGGATAGAGGATAGGATCGGATCGAGGATAGGATAGGGGATAGGAGAGGATAGAGGATAGGAGACCATAGAGAATATGATAAAGAATAGTATAGGATAGATGATATTATAGGATACAGGATAGGATAGGATAGAGGATAGGATAGGATAGAGGATAGGATAGGATAGAGAATAGGATAGGATAGATGATATTATAGGATAGAGGATAGGATAGGATAGAGGATAGGATCGGATAGAGGATATGATACGGGATTGGATAGGATAGAGGACAGGAGACGATAGAGGATATGATAGGATGGAGGATAGGATAGGATAGAGGATAGGATCGGATAGAGGATAGGATAGGGGATTGGATAGGATAGAGGATAGGAGACGATAGAGGATATGATAGGATAGAGGATAGGATAGGATAGGTGATTGGATAGGACAGAGGACAGGAGACGATAGAGGATAGGATAGGATAGAGGATAGGATAGGATAGTGGATAGGATAGTATAGAGGATAGGATAGGGGAATGGATAGGGGATTTTATAGGATAGAGGATAGGAGACGATAGAGGATAGGATAGGTGATTGGATAGGATAGAGGACTGGAGACGATAGAGGGTAGGATAGGTGATTGGATAGGATAGAGGACAGGAGACGATAGAGGATAGGATAGGATAGAGGATAGGATAGGATAGAGGATAGGATAGTATAGAGGATAGGATAGGATAGAGGATAGGATAGGATAGAGGATAGGATAGGATAGAGGATAGGATTGGATAGAGGATAGGATAGTATAGAGGATAGGATAGGATAGAGAATAGGGTAGGATAGATGATATTATAGGATAGAGAATAGGATAGGATAGATGATATTATAGGATAGAGGATAGGATAGGATAGAGTTTAGGATAGGATAGAGGATAGGATAGGATAGAGGATAGGATAGGATAGATGATAGGATAGGATAGAGGATAGGATAGGATAGAGAATAGGAGACGATAGAGGATATGATAGGATAGAGGATAGGATAGGATAGAGGATAGGATAGGATAGAGAATAGTGTAGGATAGATGATATTATAGGATAGAGGATAAGATAGGATAGAGGATAGGATCGGATCGAGGATAGGATAGGGGATAGGAGAGGATAGAGGATAGGAGACCATAGAGAATATGATATGATAGAGGATAGGATAGGATAGAGAATAGTATAGGATAGATGATATTATAGGATACAGGATAGGATAGGATAGAGGATAGGATAGGATAGAGGATAGGATAGGATAGAGAATAGGATAGGATAGATGATATTATAGGATAGAGGATAGGATAGGATACAGGATAGGATCGGATAGAGGATATGATACGGGATTGGATAGGATAGAGGACAGGAGACGATAGAGGATATGATAGGATGGAGGATAGGATAGGATAGAGGATAGGATCGGATAGAGGATAGGATAGGGGATTGGATAGGATAGAGGATAGGAGACGATAGAGGATATGATAGGATAGAGGATAGGATAGGATAGGTGATTGGATATTACAGAGGACAGGAGACGATAGAGGATAGGATAGGATAGAGGATAGGATAGGATAGTGGATAGGATAGTATAGAGGATAGGATAGGATAGACGATAGAGGATGCGATGGATGATAGGATAGGATAGAGGATAGGATAGAATAGAGGATATGATAGGATAGAGGATAGGATGGATGATAGGATATGATAGAGGATAGGATAGGATAGACGATAGAAGATAGGAAGTATAATAGGATATGAGAGGGGATAGGATAGGATAGAGGATAGGATAGGATATAGGATATTATAGGATAGAGGATAGGATAGGATAGAGGATACGATATGACAGAGGATAGGATAGGATAGACGATAGAGGATGCGATGGACGATAGGATACGATAGAGGATAGGATAGGATAGAGGATAGGATAGGGTAGAGGATAGGATGGAGGATAGGCTAGGATAGAGGATAGGATAGGTTTGAGAATAGGATAGGATAGAGGATAGGATAGAATAGAGGATAGGATAGGATAGAGGATAGGATACAATAGAGTATAGGATAGAGTATAGGATAGAGGATGGAGGATAGGATAGGATAGAGGATAGGATAGGATGGATGATAGGATATGATAGAGGATAGGATAGGAAAGAGGATAGGATAGGATAGATGATAAGATAGGATAGAGGATAGGATAGGATAGAGGGTAGTATAGGATAGAGGATAGGATAGGATAGTTGATACGATATGATAGAGGATAGGATAGGATAGAGGGAAGTAAAGGATACAGGATAGGATAGGATAGTTGGTTCGATATGATAGAGGATAGGATAGGATTGATGATAGGATATGATAGAGGATAGTATACAATAGAGTATAGGATAGAGTATATGATAGAGGATGGAGGATAGGATAGGATAGAGGATAGGATAGGATGGATGATAGGATATGATAGAGGATAAGATAGGATAGAGGATAGGATGGAGGATAGGATAGGATAGAGGATAGGATAGGATAGGATTGAGGATAGGATAGGATAAAGGATAGGATAGAATAGAGGATAGGATAGGATAGAGGATAGGATACAATAGAGTATAGGATAGAGTATAGGATACAGGATGGAGGATAGGATAGGATAGAAGATAGGATAGGATGGATGATAGGATATGATAGAGGATAGGATAGGATAGGCGATAGAAGATAGGAAGGATAATAGGATATGAGAGGGGATAGGATAGGATAGAGGATAGGATAGGATAGAGGATAGGATAGGATATAGGATATTATAGGATAGAGGATAGGATAGGATAGAGGATACGATATGACAGAGGATAGGATAGGATAGACGATAGAGGATGCGATGGACGATAGGATACGATAGAGGATAGGATAGGATAGAGGATAGGATAGGATAGAGGATAGGATGGAGGATAGGCTAGGATAGAGGATAGGATAGGATTGAGAATAGGATAGGATAGAGGATAGGATAGAATAGAGGATAGGATAGGATAGAGGATAGGATACAATAGAGTATAGGATAGAGTATATGATAGAGGATGGAGGATAGGATAGGATAGAGGATAGGATAGGATGGATGATAGGATATGATAGAGGATAAGATAGGATAGAGGATAGGATGGAGGATAGGATAGGATAGAGGAAAGGATAGGATAGGATTGAGGATAGGATAGGATAGAGGATAGGATAGGATAGGATAGAGGATAGGATAGAATAGAGTATAGGATAGGATAGAGGATAGGATACAATAGAGTATAGGGTAGAGTATAGGATAGAGGATGGAGGATAGGATAGGATAGAGGATAGGATAGGATGGATGATAGGATATGATAGAGGATAAGCTAGGATAGAGGATAGGATAGGATGGATGACAGGATATGACAGAGGATAGGATAGTATAGAGTATAGGATTGGATAGAGAATAGGATAGGATTGGGATAGATAGATAGGATAGATAATAGAGGATAGGATAGGATAGAGGATACAATATGAGAGAGGATAGGGTAGGATGGAGGATAGGATAGGATAGAGGATAGGATAGGATTGATGATAGGATAGGATAGAGGATAGGATAGAATAGAGGATAGGATAGGATAGAGGATAGGATAGAATAGAGGGCAGGATAGAGTATAGGATAGAGGATGGAGGATAGGATAGGATAGAGGATAAGATAGGATAAAGGATAGGATAGGATAGGATAGAGGATAGGATAGGTTAGCCGATAGAGGATTGGAAGGATAATAAGATATGATAGAGGATAGGATAGGATAGAGGATAGGATAGGATAGAGGATACGATATGATACAGGATAGGGTAGGATTGAGGATAGGATAGGATAGAGGATAGGATGGGATAGACGATAGAGGATGCGATGCATGATAGTATATGATAGAGGATAGGATAGGATAGAGGATAGGATATGATAGAGGATAGGATAGGATAGAGGGTAGTATAGGATAGAGGATACGATATGATAGAGGATAGGGTAGGATGGAGGATAGGATAGGATAGAGGATAGGATAGGATAGAGGATACGATATGATAGAGGATAGGGTAGGATGGAGGATAGGATAGGATAGAGGATAGGAAAGGATAGAGGATAGGATAGAGTATAGTATAGAGGATGCAGGATAGGATAGGATAGAGGATAGGATAGTATAGAGTATAGGATAGGATACAGAATAGTATAGGATATAGGATAGAGAATAATATATGATATAGGATAGAGAATAGGATAGGATATAGGATATTATAGGATAGAGGATAGGATAGGATAGAGGATAGGATGGATAATAGGATATTATATTGGATAGGATAGGATAGAGGAGAGGATGGGATAGAGGATAGGATAGGATAGAGGATAGGATAGGATAGAGTATAGGATAGGGGATGGAGGATAGGATAGGATAGAGGATAAGATAGGATAGAGGATAGGATAGGATGGATGATAGGATATGACAGAGGATAGGATAGTACAGAGTATATGATTGGATAGAGAATAGGATAAGATATAGGATAGATAATAGGATAGGATATAGGATATTATAGGATAGAGGATAGGATAGGATAGAGGATACGATATGATAGAGGATAGGGTAGGATGTAGGATAGGATAGGATATAGGATAGGATAGGATACAGGATACGATATGATACAGGATAGGGTAGGATGGAGAATAGGATAGGATAGAGGATAGGAAAGGATAGAGGATAGGATAGGATAGAGGATAGGATAGGATAGAGGAAAGGATAGGATAGAGGAAAGGATAGGATAGAGGATAGGATAGGATAGAGGATAGGATAGGATAGAGGATACGATAGGGTAGAGGATATTATAGGATAGAGGATAGGATAGGATCTAGGATAGGATAGGATATAGGATAGGATAGGATAGAGGATAGGATAGGATAGAGGATAGGATAGGATAGAGGGTAGGATAGGATAGAGGAGAGGATAGGATGGATGATAGGATATGATAGAGGGTAGGATAGGATAGAGGATAGGCTGAATGGATGATAGGATATGACAGAGTATAGGATAGTATAGAGGATATTATAACATAGACGATAGAGGATGCGATGGATGATAGGATATGATGGAGGATAGCATAGGACAGAGGATAGGATAGCATAGAGGGTAGTATAGGATAGAGGATAGCATAGGATAGATGATACGATATGATATGGGAGTAGATAGGATAGTGGATAGGATAGGATAGAGGATAGAGGATAGGATAGGATAGAGGATAGGATAGGACAGAGGATAGGATAGAGTATAGGATAGAGAATAGGATAGGATATAGGATATTATAGGATAGAGGATAGGATAGAATAGAGGATAGGATAGGATGGATGATAGGATAGGATAGAGAATAGTGTAGGATAGATGATATTATAGGATAGAGGATAAGATAGGATAGAGGATAGGATCGGATCGAGGATAGGATAGGGGATAGGAGAGGATAGAGGATAGGATCGGATAGAGGATATGATACGGGATTGGATAGGATAGAGGACAGGAGACGATAGAGGATATGATAGGATGGAGGATAGGATAGGATAGAGGATAGGATCGGATAGAGGATAGGATAGGGGATTGGATAGGATAGAGGATAGGAGACGATAGAGGATATGATAGGATAGAGGATAGGATAGGATAGGTGATTGGATAGGACAGAGGACAGGAGACGATAGAGGATAGGATAGGATAGAGGATAGGATAGGATAGAGTTTAGGATAGGATAGAGGATAGGATAGGATAGAGAATAGGATAGGATAGATGATATTATAGGATATAGGATAGGATAGGATAGAGGATAGGATAGAGGATAGGATAGGATAGAGGATAGGATAGGATAGAGGATAGGATAGGATAGAGGATAGGATAGGATAGAGGATAGGATAGGATAGAGAATAGGAAACGATAGAGGATATGATAGGATAGAGGATAGGATAGGATAGAGGATAGGATAGGACAGAGAATAGTGTAGGATAGATGATATTATAGGATAGAGGATAAGATAGGATAGAGGATAGGATCGGATCGAGGATAGGATGGGATAGAGAATAGGATAGGATAGATGATATTATAGGATAGAGGATAGGATAGGATAGAGGATAGGATCGGATAGAGGATATGATACGGGATTGGATAGGATAGAGGACAGGAGACGATAGAGGATATGATAGGATGGAGGATAGGATAGGATAGAGGATAGGATCGGATAGAGGATAGGATAGGGGATTGGATAGGATAGAGGATAGGAGACGATAGAGGATATGATAGGATAGAGGATAGGATAGGATAGGTGATATTATAGGATATAGGATAGGATAGGATAGAGGATAGGATAGAGGATAGGATAGGATAGAGGATAGGATAGGATAGAGGATAGGATAGGATAGAGGATAGGATAGGATAGAGGATAGGATAGGATAGAGGATAGGATAGGATAGAGAATAGGAGACGATAGAGGATATGATAGGATAGAGGATAGGATAGGATAGAGGATAGGATAGGATAGAGGATAGGATAGGATAGAGAATAGTGTAGGATAGATGATATTATAGGATAGAGGATAAGATAGGATAGAGGATAGGATCGGATCGAGGATAGGATAGGGGATAGGAGAGGATAGAGGATAGGAGACCATAGAGTATATGATATGATAGAGGATAGGATAGGATAGAGAATAGTATAGGATAGATGATATTATAGGATACAGGATAGGATAGGATAGAGGATAGGATAGGATAGAGGATAGGATAGGATAGAGAATAGGATAGGATAGATGATATTATAGGATAGAGGATAGGATAGGATAGAGGATAGGATCGGATAGAGGATATGATACGGGATTGGATAGGATAGAGGACAGGAGACGATAGAGGATATGATAGGATGGAGGATAGGATAGGATAGAGGATAGGATCGGATAGAGGATAGGATAGGGGATTGGATAGGATAGAGGATAGGAGACGATAGAGGATATGATAGGATAGAGGATAGGATAGGATAGGTGATTGGATAGGACAGAGGACAGGAGACGATAGAGGATAGGATAGGATAGAGGATAGGATAGGATAGTGGATAGGATAGTATAGAGGATAGGATAGGATAGAGGATAGGATAGGATAGAGGATAGGATAGGATAGAGGATAGGATAGGATAGATGATATTATAGGATAGAGGATAGGATAGGATAGAGGATAGGATCGGATAGAGGATAGGATAGGGGATTGGATAGGATAGGATAGAGGATAGGATAGGATAGGATGGAGGATAGGATAGGATAGAGGATAGGATCGGATAGAGGATAGGATAGGGGATTGGATAGGATAGAGGATAGGAGACGATAGAGGATATGATAGGATAGAGGATAGAATAGGATAGGTGATTGGATAGGACAGAGGACAGGAGACGATAGAGGATAGGATAGGATAGAGGATAGGATAGGATGGTGGGTAGGATAGTATAGAGGATAGGATAGGATAGAGGATAGGATAGGATAGAGGATAGGATAGGATAGATGATATTATAGGATAGAGGATAGGATAGGATAGAGGATAGGATCGGATAGAGGATAGGATAGGGGATTGGATAGGATAGGATAGAGGATAGGATAGGATAGGATAGAGGATAGGATAGGGGAATGGATAGGGGATTTTATAGGATAGAGGATAGGATAGGTGATTGGATAGGATAGAGGACTGGAGACGATAGAGGGTAGGATAGGTGATTGGATAGGATAGAGGACAGGAGACGATAGAGGTTAGGATAGGTGATTGGATAGGATAGAGGATCGGAGACGATAGAGGATAGGATAGGATAGAGAATAGGATAGGATAGAGGATAGGATAGGATAGAGGATAGGATAGGATAGAGGATAGGATAGGATAGAGAAGAGGATAGGATAGATGATATTATAGGATAGAGGATAGGATAGGATAGAGGATAGGATGGGGTAGAGGACAGGATAGGATAGGTGATTGGATAGGACAGAGGACAGGAGACGATAGATGATAGGATAGGATAGAGGATAGGATAGGATAGAGGATAGGATAGGAGATTGGATAGGATAGGATAGAGGATAGGATAGGATAGGATAGAGGATAGGATAGGATAGAGGATAGGATCGGATAGAGGATATGATACGGGATTGGATAGGATAGAGGACAGGAGACGATAGAGGATATGATAGGATGGAGGATAGGATATGATAGAGGATAGGATCGGATAGAGGATAGGATAGGGGATTGGATAGGATAGAGGATAGGAGACGATAGAGGATATGATAGGATAGAGGATAGGATAGGATAGGTGATTGGATAGGACAGAGGACAGGAGACGATAGAGGATAGCATAGGATAGATGATACGATATGATATGGGAGTAGATAGGATAGTGGATAGGATAGGATAGAGGATAGAGGATAGGATAGGATAGAGGATAGGATAGGACAGAGGATAGGATAGAGTATAGGATAGAGAATAGGATAGGATATAGGATATTATAGGATAGAGGATAGGATAGAATAGAGGATAGGATAGGATGGATGATAGGATAAGTTAGAGGACAGGATAGGGGATTGGATAGGATAGGATAGAGGATAGGATAATATAGGATAGAGGATAGGATAGGATAGGATAGAGGATAGGATAGGATAGAGGATAGGATAGGATAGAGGATAGGATAGGGGAATGGATAGGGGATTTTATAGGATAGAGGATAGGAGACGATAGAGGATAGGATAGGTGATTGGATAGGATAGAGGACAGGAGACGATAGAGGATAGGATAGGATAGAGGATAGGATAGGATAGAGGATAGGATAGTATAGAGGATAGGATAGGATAGAGGATAGGATAGGATAGAGGATAGGATAGGATAGAGGATAGGATTGGATAGAGGATAGGATAGTATAGAGGATAGGATAGGATAGAGAATAGGGTAGGATAGATGATATTATAGGATAGAGAATAGGATAGGATAGATGATATTATAGGATAGAGGATAGGATAGGATAGAGTTTAGGATAGGATAGAGGATAGGATAGGATAGAGAATAGGATAGGATAGATGATATTATAGGATATAGGATAGGATAGGATAGAGGATAGGATAGAGGATAGGATAGGATAGAGGATAGGATAGGATAGAGGATAGGATAGGATAGAGGATAGGATAGGATAGAGGATAGGATAGGATAGAGAATAGGAAACGATAGAGGATATGATAGGATAGAGGATAGGATAGGATAGAGGATAGGATAGGACAGAGAATAGTGTAGGATAGATGATATTATAGGATAGAGGATAAGATAGGATAGAGGATAGGATCGGATCGAGGATAGGATGGGATAGAGAATAGGATAGGATAGATGATATTATAGGATAGAGGATAGGATAGGATAGAGGATAGGATCGGATAGAGGATATGATACGGGATTGGATAGGATAGAGGACAGGAGACGATAGAGGATATGATAGGATGGAGGATAGGATAGGATAGAGGATAGGATCGGATAGAGGATAGGATAGGGGATTGGATAGGATAGAGGATAGGAGACGATAGAGGATATGATAGGATAGAGGATAGGATAGGATAGGTGATATTATAGGATATAGGATAGGATAGGATAGAGGATAGGATAGAGGATAGGATAGGATAGAGGATAGGATAGGATAGAGGATAGGATAGGATAGAGGATAGGATAGGATAGAGGATAGGATAGGATAGAGAATAGGAGACGATAGAGGATATGATAGGATAGAGGATAGGATAGGATAGAGGATAGGATAGGATAGAGAATAGTGTAGGATAGATGATATTATAGGATAGAGGATAAGATAGGATAGAGGATAGGATCGGATCGAGGATAGGATAGGGGATAGGAGAGGATAGAGGATAGGAGACCATAGAGTATATGATATGATAGAGGATAGGATAGGATAGAGAATAGTATAGGATAGATGATATTATAGGATACAGGATAGGATAGGATAGAGGATAGGATAGGATAGAGGATAGGATAGGATAGAGAATAGGATAGGATAGATGATATTATAGGATAGAGGATAGGATAGGATAGAGGATAGGATCGGATAGAGGATATGATACGGGATTGGATAGGATAGAGGACAGGAGACGATAGAGGATATGATAGGATGGAGGATAGGATAGGATAGAGGATAGGATCGGATAGAGGATAGGATAGGGGATTGGATAGGATAGAGGATAGGAGACGATAGAGGATATGATAGGATAGAGGATAGGATAGGATAGGTGATTGGATAGGACAGAGGACAGGAGACGATAGAGGATAGGATAGGATAGAGGATAGGATAGGATAGTGGATAGGATAGTATAGAGGATAGGATAGGATAGAGGATAGGATAGGATAGAGGATAGGATAGGATAGAGGATAGGATAGGATAGATGATATTATAGGATAGAGGATAGGATAGGATAGAGGATAGGATCGGATAGAGGATAGGATAGGGGATTGGATAGGATAGGATAGAGGATAGGATAGGATAGGATGGAGGATAGGATAGGATAGAGGATAGGATCGGATAGAGTATAGGATAGGGGATTGGATAGGATAGAGGATAGGAGACGATAGAGGATATGATAGGATAGAGGATAGAATAGGATAGGTGATTGGATAGGACAGAGGACAGGAGACGATAGAGGATAGGATAGGATAGAGGATAGGATAGGATAGTGGGTAGGATAGTATAGAGGATAGGATAGGATAGAGGATAGGATAGGATAGAGGATAGGATAGGATAGATGATATTATAGGATAGAGGATAGGATAGGATAGAGGATAGGATCGGATAGAGGATAGGATAGGGGATTGGATAGGATAGGATAGAGGATAGGATAGGATAGGATAGAGGATAGGATAGGGGAATGGATAGGGGATTTTATAGGATAGAGGATAGGATAGGTGATTGGATAGGATAGAGGACTGGAGACGATAGAGGGTAGGATAGGTGATTGGATAGGATAGAGGACAGGAGACGATAGAGGATAGGATAGGATAGAGGATAGGATAGGATAGAGGATAGGATAGTATAGAGGATAGGATAGGATAGAGGATAGGATAGGATAGAGGATAGGATAGGATAGAGGATAGGATAGGATAGAGGATACGATAGTATAGAGGATAGGATAGGATAGAGGATAGGTTAGGATAGAGGATAGGATAGGATAGAGAATAGTGTAGGATTGACGATATTATAGGATAGAGGATAAGATAGGATAGAGGATAGGATCGGATCGAGGATAGGATAGAGGATAGGATAGGATAGAGGATAGGATCGGATAGAGGATAGGACAGGGGAATGGATAGGATAGAGGATAGGAGACGTTAGAGGTTAGGATAGGTGATTGGATAGGATAGAGGATCGGAGACGATAGAGGATAGGATAGGATAGAGAATAGGATAGGATAGAGGATAGGATAGGATAGAGGATAGGATAGGATAGAGGATAGGATAGGATAGAGAAGAGGATAGGATAGATGATATTATAGGATAGAGGATAGGATAGGATAGAGGATAGGATGGGGTAGAGGACAGGATAGGATAGGTGATTGGATAGGACAGAGGACAGGAGACGATAGATGATAGGATAGGATAGAGGATAGGATAGGATAGAGGATAGGATAGGAGATTGGATAGGATAGGATAGAGGATAGGATAGGATAGGATAGAGGATAGGATAGGATAGAGGATAGGATCGGATAGAGGATATGATACGGGATTGGATAGGATAGAGGACAGGAGACGATAGAGGATATGATAGGATGGAGGATAGGATATGATAGAGGATAGGATCGGATAGAGGATAGGATAGGGGATTGGATAGGATAGAGGATAGGAGACGATAGAGGATATGATAGGATAGAGGATAGGATAGGATAGGTGATTGGATAGGACAGAGGACAGGAGACGATAGAGGATAGGATAGGATAGAGGATAGGATAGGATAGTGGATAGGATAGTATAGAGGATAGGATAGGATAGAGGATAGGATAGGATAGAGGATAGGATAGGATAGAGGATAGGATAGGATAGATGATATTATAGGATAGAGGATAGGATAGGATAGAGGATAGGATCGGATAGAGGATAGGATAGGGGATTGGATAGGATAGGATAGAGGATAGGATAGGATAGGATAGAGGATAGGATAGGATAGAGGATAGGATAGGGGAATGGATAGGGGATTTTATAGGATAGAGGATAGGATAGGTGATTGGATAGGATAGAGGACTGGAGACGATAGAGGGTAGGATAGGTGATTGGATAGGATAGAGGACAGGAGACGATAGATGATAGGATAGGATAGAGGATTTGATAGGATAGAGGATAGGATAGTATAGAGGATAGGATAGGATAGAGGATAGGATAGGATAGAGGATAGGATAGGATAGAGGATAGGATAGGATAGAGGATAGGATAGTATAGAGGATAGGATAGGATAGAGGATAGGTTAGGATAGAGGATAGGATAGGATAGAGAATAGTGTAGGATTTATGATATTATAGGATAGAGGATAAGATAGGATAGAGGATAGGATAGGATAGAGGATAGGATAGGATAGAGGATAGGATCGGATAGAGGATAGGACAGGGGAATGGATAATATAGAGGATAGGAGACGATAGAGGTTAGGATAGGTGATTGGATAGGATAGAGGACAGGAGACGATAGAGGATAGGATAGGATAGGATAGAGGATAGGATAGGATAGAGGATAGGATAGGATAGAGAATAGTGTAGGATAGATGATATTATACGATAGAGGATAAGATAGGATAGAGAATAGGGTAGAATAGATGATATTATAGGATAGAGGATAGGATAGGATAGAGGATAGGAACGGATAGAGGATAGGATCGGATAGATGATATTATAGGATAGAGGATAGGATAGGATAGAGGATAGGATAGGATAGAGGATAGGATAGGATAGAGGATAGGATAGGATAGAGGATAGGATAGGATAGAGGATACGATAGGATAGAGGATAGGATAGGATAGAGGATAGGATAGGATAGAGGATAGGATAGGATAGAGGATAGGATAGGATAGAGAAGAGGATAGGATAGATGATATTATAGGATAGAGGATAGGATAGGATAGAGGATAGGATGGGATAGAGGATAGGATAGGATAGGTGATTGGATAGGACAGAGGACAGGAGACGATAGAGGATAGGATAGGATAGAGGATAGGATAGGATAGAGGATAGGATAGTATAGAGGATAGGATAGGATAGAGGATAGGATAGGATAGAGAATAGTGTAGGATAGATGATATTATAGGATAGAGGATAAGATAGGATAGAGGATAGAATCGGATCGAGGATAAGATAGGGGATAGGATAGGATAGAGGATAGGATAGAGGATAGAGTTTAGGATAGGATAGAGGATAGGATAGGATAGAGGATAGGATAGGATAGAGAATAGGATAGGATAGAGGATAGGATAGGATAGAGAATAGGATAGGATAGATGATATTATAAGATAGAGAATAGAATAGGATAGATGATATTATAGGACAGAGGATAGGATAGGATAGAGGATAGGATCGGATAGAGGATATGACACGGGATTGGATAGGATAGAGGATAGGAGACGATAGAGGATATGATAGGATAGAGGATAAGATAGGATAGAGAATAGGATAGGATAGATGATATTATAGGATAGAGGATAGGATAGGGGAATGGAAATGATAGAGGATAGGAGACGATAGAGGATAGGATAGGATAGAGGATAGCATCGGATAGAGGATAGGACTGGGGAATGGATAGGATAGCGGATAGGAGACGATAGAGGATAGGATAGGTGATTGGATAGGATAGAGAACATGAGACGATAGAGGATAGGATAGGATAGAGGATAGGATAGGATAGAGGATAGGATAGGATAGAGGATAGGATAGGATAGAGGATAGGATAGGATAGAGGATAGGATAGGATAGAGGATAGGATAGGATAGAGGATAGGATAGGATAGAGGATAGGATAGGATAGAGAATAGTGTAGGATAGATGATATTATACGATAGAGGATAGGATAGGATAGAGAATAGGGTAGAATAGATGATATTATAGGATAGAGGATATGATAGGATACAGGATAGGATCGGATAGAGGATAGGATAGGGGATTGGATAGGATAGAGGATAGGAGACGATAGAGGATAGGATAGGATAGAGGATTTGATAGGATAGAGGATAGGATAGTATAGAGGATAGGATAGGATAGAGGATAGGATAGGATAGAGGATAGGATAGGATAGAGGATAGGATCGGATCGAGGATAGGATAGGGGATAGGATAGGATAGAGGATAGGAGACGATAGAGAATATGATATGATAGAGGATAGGATAGGATAGAGAATAGGATAGGATGTATGATATTATAGGATAGAGGATAGGATAGGATAGAGGATAGGATAGGATAGAGGATAGGATCGGATAGAGGATAGGACAGGGGAATGGATAGGATAGAGGATAGAGGTTAGGATAGGTGATTGGATAGGATAGAGGACAGGAGACGATAGAGGATAGGATAGGATAGAGGATAGGATAGGATAGAGGATAGGATAGGATAGAGGATAGGATAGGATAGAGGATAGGATAGGATAGAGAATAGTGTAGGATAGATGATATTATACGATAGAGGATAAGATAGGATAGAGAATAGGGTAGAATAGATGATATTATAGGATAGAGGATAGGATAGGATAGAGGATAGGAACGGATAGAGTATAGGATCGGATAGATGATATTATAGGATAGAGGATAGGATAGGATAGAGGATAGGATAGGATAGAGGATACGATAGGATAGAGGATAGGATAGGATAGAGGATAGGATAGGATAGAGAATAGGATAGGATAGATGATATTATAAGATAGAGAATAGAATAGGATAGATGATATTATAGGACAGAGGATAGGATAGGATAGAGGATAGGATCGGATAGAGGATATGACACGGGATTGGATAGGATAGAGGATAGGAGACGATAGAGGATATGATAGGATAGAGGATAAGATAGGATAGAGAATAGGATAGGATAGATGATATTATAGGATAGAGGATAGGATAGGGGAATGGAAATGATAGAGGATAGGAGACGATAGAGGATAGGATAGGATAGAGGATAGCATCGGATAGAGGATAGGACTGGGGAATGGATAGGATAGCGGATAGGAGACGATAGAGGATAGGATAGGTGATTGGATAGGATAGAGAACATGGGACGATAGAGGATAGGATAGGATAGAGGATAGGATAGGATAGAGGATAGGATAGGATAGAGGATAGGATAGGATAGAGGATAGGATAGGATAGAGGATAGGATAGGATAGAGGATAGGATAGGATAGAGGATAGGATAGGATAGAGGATAGGATAGGATAGAGAATAGTGTAGGATAGATGATATTATACGATAGAGGATAGGATAGGATAGAGAATAGGGTAGAATAGATGATATTATAGGATAGAGGATATGATAGGATACAGGATAGGATCGGATAGAGGATAGGATAGGGGATTGGATAGGATAGAGGATAGGAGACGATAGAGGATAGGATAGGATAGAGGATAGGATAGGATAGAGGATAGGATAGTATAGAGGATAGGATAGGATAGAGGATAGGATAGGATAGAGGATAGGATAGGATAGACAATAGTGTAGGATAGATGATATTATAGGATAGAGGATAAGATAGGATAGAGGATAGAATCGGATCGAGGATAAGATAGGGGATAGGATAGGATAGAGGATAGGATAGAGGATAGAGTTTAGGATAGGATAGAGGATGGGATAGGATAGAGGATAGGATAGGATAGAGAATAGGATAGGATAGAGGATAGGATAGGATAGAGAATAGGATAGGATAGATGATATTATAAGATAGAGAATAGAATAGGATAGATGATATTATAGGACAGAGGATAGGATAGGATAGAGGATAGGATCGGATAGAGGATATGACACGGGATTGGATAGGATAGAGGATAGGAGACGATAGAGGATATGATAGGATAGAGGATAAGATAGGATAGAGAATAGGATAGGATAGATGATATTATAGGATAGAGGATAGGATAGGGGTATGGAAATGATAGAGGATAGGAGACGATAGAGGATAGGATAGGATAGAGGATAGCATCGGATAGAGGATAGGACTGGGGAATGGATAGGATAGCGGATAGGAGACGATAGAGGATAGGATAGGTGATTGGATAGGATAGAGAACATGAGACGATAGAGGATAGGATAGGATAGAGGATAGGATAGGATAGAGGATAGGATAGGATAGGATAGAGGATAGGACAGGATAGAGGATAGGATAGGATAGAGGATAGGATAGGATAGGGGATAGGATAGGATAGAGGATAGGATAGGATAGAGGATAGGATAGGATAGAGGATAGGATAGGATAGAGGATAGGATAGGATAGTGGATAGGATAGGATAGAGGATAGGATAGGATAGAGGATAGGTTAGGATAGAGAATAGTGTAGGATAGATGATATTATACGATAGAGGATAGGATAGGATAGAGAATAGGGTAGAATAGAGGATAGGATAGGATAGAGAATAGGGTAGAATAGATGATATTATAGGATAGAGGATATGATAGGATACAGGATAGGATCGGATAGAGGATAGGATAGGGAATTGGATAGGATAGAGGATAGGAGACGATAGAGGATATGATAGGATAGAGGATAGGATAGGATAGGTGATTGGATAGGACAGAGGACAGGAGACGATAGAGGATAGGATAGGATAGAGGATAGGATAGGATAGAGGATAGGATAGTATAGAGGATAGGATAGGATAGAGGATAGGATAGGATAGAGGATAGGATAGGATAGAGGATAGGATAGGATAGATGATATTATAGGATAGAGGATAGGATAGGATAGAGGATAGGATCGGATAGGATCGGATAGAGGATAGGATAGGGGATTGGATAGGATAGGATAGAGGACAGGATAGGATAGGATAGAGGATAGGATCGGATAGAGGATAGGATAGGGGATTGGATAGGATAGGATAGAGGATAGGAAGGATAATAGGATATGAGAGAGGATAGGATAGGATAGAGGATAGGATAGGATAGAGGATAGGATAGGATAGAGGATAGGATAGGATAGAGGATAGGACAGGATGGATGATAGGATATGACAGAGGATAGGATAGTATAGGGTATAGGATTGGATAGAGAATAGGATGGGATATAGGATAGATAATAGGATAGGATAGAGGATAGGATAAGGTAGAGGATAAGATAGGATAGAGGATAGGATAGGATGGATGATAGGATATGACAGAGGATAGGATAGTATAGAGTATAGGTTTGGATAGAGAATATGATAGGATATAGGATAGATGATAGGATAGGATATAGGATATTATAGGATAGAGGATAGTATAGGATAGAGGATACGATATGACAGAGGATAGGATAGGATAGACGATAGAGGATGTGATGGATGATAGGATAGGATAGAGGATATGATAGGATAGAGGATAGGATGGAGGATAGAATAGGATAGAGGATAGGATAGGATAGGATTGAGGATAGGATAGGATAGAGGATAGGATAGAATGGGGGATAGGATAGGATAGAGGATAGGATAGGATAGAGGATAGGATAGGATAGAGGATAGGCTAGGATAGATGATAAGATAGGATAGAGGATAGGATAGGATAGAGGGTAGTATAGGATAGAGGATAGGATAGGATGGATGACAGGATATGACAGAGGATAGGATAGTATAGAGTATAGGATTGGATAGAGAATAGGATAGGATTGGGATAGATAGATAGGATAGATAATAGAGGATAGGATAGGATAGAGGATACGATATGATAGAGAATAGGGTAGGATGGAGGATAGGATAGGATAGAGGATAGGATAGGATTGATGATAGGATAGGATACAGGATAGGAGAGGATAGACGATAGAGGATGCGATGGATGATAGGATAGGATAGAGGATAGGATAGAATAGAGGATATGATAGGATAGAGGATAGGATGGAGGATAGGATAGGATAGAGGATACGATATGACAGAGGATAGGATAGGATAGACGATAGAGGATGCGATGGATGATAGGATATTATAGAGGATGGGATAGGATAGAGGATATGATAGGATAGAGGATAGGATAGGATAGAGGATAGGATAGGATAGAGGATAGGATAGGACAGAGGATAGGATAGGATAGAGGATAGGATAGGATAGAGGATAGGATAGGATAGAGGATAGGATAGGATAGAGGATAGGATAGGATAGAGGAAAGGATAGGATAGAGGATAGGATAGGATAGAGGATAGGATAGGACAGAGGATAGGATAGGATAGAGGATAGGATAGGATAGAGGAAAGGATAGGATAGAGGATAGGATAGATTATGGAGGATAGGATAGGATAGAGGATACGATACGATACAGGATAGGGTAGGATGGAGGATAGGATAGGATAGAGGATAGGATGGGATAGATGATAGAGGATGCGATGCATGATGGGATATGATAGAGGATAGGATAGGATAGAGGACAGGATAGGATAGAGGATAGGATTGGATACAGGATAGGATAGGATAGGATACAGGATAGGATAGGATAGAGGATAGGATAGGATAGAGGAAAGGATAGAGGATAGGATAGGATAGAGGATAGGATAGGATAGAGGATAGGATAGGATAGAGGATAGGATAGGACAGAGGATAGGATAGGATAGAGGATAGGATAGGATAGAGGATAGGATAGGATAGAGGATAGGATAGGATAGAGGATAGGATAGGATAGAGGAAAGGATAGGATAGAGGATAGGATAGGATAGAGGATAGGATAGGACAGAGGATAGGATAGGATAGAGGATAGGATAGGATAGAGGAAAGGATAGGATAGAGGATAGGATAGATTATGGAGGATAGGATAGGATAGAGGATACGATACGATACAGGATAGGGTAGGATGGAGGATAGGATAGGATAGAGGATAGGATGGGATAGATGATAGAGGATGCGATGCATGATGGGATATGATAGAGGATAGGATAGGATAGAGGACAGGATAGGATAGAGGATAGGATAGGATACAGGATAGGATAGGATAGGATACAGGATAGGATAGGATAGAGGATAGGATAGGATAGAGGAAAGGATAGAGGATAGGATAGGATAGAGGATAGGATAGGATAGAGGATAGGATAGGATAGAGGATAGGATAGGACAGAGGATAGGATAGGATAGAGGATAGGATAGGATAGAGGATAGGACAGGATAGAGGATAGGATAGGATAGAGGATAGGATAGGATAGAGGATAGGATAGGATCTAGGATAGGATAGGATAGAGGATAGGATAGGATAGAGGATAGGATAGGATAGAGGATAGGATAGGGTAGAGGATAGGATAGGATAGAGGATAGGATAGGATAGAGGATAGGATAGGATAGAGGATAGGATAGGATAGAGGGTAGGATAGGATAGAGGAGAGGATAGGATGGATGATAGGATATGATAGAGGGTAGGATAGGATAGAGGATACGCTGAATGGATGATAGGATATGACAGAGTATAGGATAGTATAGAGGATAGGATAACATAGACGATAGAGGATGCGATGGATGATAGGATATGACGGAGGATAGCATAGGACAGAGGATAGGATAGGATAGAGGGTAGTATAGGATAGAGGATAGCATAGGATAGATGATACGATATGATAGGGGAGTAGATAGGATAGAGGATAGGATAGGATAGAGGATAGGATAGGATAGAGGATAGGATAGGATAGAGGATAGGATAGGATAGAGGAAAGGATAGGATAGAGGATAGGATAGGATAGAGGAAAGGATAGGATAGAGGATAGGATAGGATAGAGGATAGGATAGGACAGAGGATAGGATAGAGTATAGGATAGAGAATAGGATAGGATATAGGATATTATAGGATAGAGGATAGGATAGGATAGAGGATAGGATAGGATGGATGATAGGATAAGTTAGAGGACAGGATACGTTAGGATAGAGGATAGGATAGGATAGACGATAGAGGATAGGATAGAGAATAGGATATTATAGAGGATAGGATAAGATAGAGGATAGGATAGGATAGAGGATAGGATAGGATAGAGTATATTATAGAGGATGGAGGATAGGATAGGATAGAGGATAGGATAGGATGGATGATAGGATATGATAGAGGATAGGATAGGATAGATGATAAGATAGGATAGAGGATAGGATAGGACAGAGGATAGGATAGAGTATAGGATAGAGGATGCAGAATAGGATAGGATAGAGGATAGGATAGTATAGAGTATAGGATAGGATACAGAATAGGACAGGATATAGGATAGAGAATAATATATGATATAGGATAGAGAATAGGATAGGATATAGGATATTATAGGATAGAGGATAGGATAGGATAGAGGATAGGATAGGATGGATGATAGGATATGATAGAGGATAGGATAGGTTAGGATAGAGGATAGGATAGGATAGACGATAGAGGATAGGATGGATAATAGGATATTATAGAGGATAGGATAGGATAGAGGATAGGATAGGATAGAGGATAGGATAGGATAGAGGATAGGATAGGATAGAGGATAGGATAGGATAGAGGAAAGGATAGGATAGAGGATAGGATAGAGGATGGAGGATAGGATAGGATAGAGGATACGATACGATACAGGATAGGGTAGGATGGAGGATAGGATAGGATAGAGGATAGGATGGGATAGACGATAGAGGATGCGATGCATGATGGGATATGATAGAGGATAGGATAGGATAGAGGACAGGATAGGATAGAGGATAGGATAGGATACAGGATAGGATAGGATAGGATACAGGATAGGATAGGATAGAGGATAGGATAGGATAGAGGAAAGGATAGAGGATAGGATAGGATAGAGGATAGGATAGGATAGAGGATAGGATAGGATAGAGGATAGGATAGGACAGAGGATAGGATAGGATAGAGGATAGGATAGGATAGAGGATAGGATAGGATAGAGGATAGGATAGGATAGAGGATAGGATAGGATCTAGGATAGGATAGGATAGAGGATAGGATAGGATAGAGGATAGGATAGGATAGAGGATAGGATAGGGTAGAGGATAGGATAGGATAGAGGATAGGATAGGATACAGGATAGGAACGGATAGAGGATAGGATCGGATAGATGATATTATAGGATAGAGGATAGGATAGGATAGAGGATAGGATAGGATAGAGGATACGATAGGATAGAGGATAGGATAGGATAGAGGATACGATAGGATAGAGGATAGGATAGGATAGAGGATAGGATAGGATAGATGATATTATAGGATAGAGGATAGGATAGGATAGAGGATAGGATAGGATAGGTGATTGGATAGGACAGAGGACAGGAGACGATAGAGGATAGGATAGGATAGAGGATAGGATAGGATAGTGGATAGGATAGTATAGAGGATAGGATAGGATAGAGGATAGGATAGGATAGAGGATAGGATAGGATAGAGGATAGGATAGGATAGATGATATTATAGGATAGAGGATAGGATAGGATAGAGGATAGGATCGGATAGAGGATAGGATAGGGGATTGGATAGGATAGGATAGAGGATAGGATAGGATAGGATAGAGGATAGGATTGGATAGAGGATAGGATAGGGGAATGGATAGGGGATTTTATAGGATAGAGGATAGGATAGGTGATTGGATAGGATAGAGGACTGGAGACGATAGAGGATAGGATAGGATAGAGGATAGGATAGGATAGAGGATAGGATAGGATAGAGGATAGGATAGGATAGAGAATAGTGTAGGATAGATGATATTATACGATAGAGGATAAGATAGGATAGAGAATAGGGTAGAATAGATGATATTATAGGATAGAGGATAGGATAGGATACAGGATAGGAACGGATAGAGGATAGGATCGGATAGATGATATTATAGGATAGAGGATAGGATAGGATAGAGGATAGGATAGGATAGAGGATACGATAGGATAGAGGATAGGATAGGATAGAGGATACGATAGGATAGAGGATAGGATAGGATAGAGAATAGGATAGGATAGAGGATAGGATAGGATAGAGGATAGGATGGAGGATAGGATAGGATAGAGGATAGGATAGGATAGGATTGAGGATAGGATAGGGTAGAGGATAGGATAGAATGGGGGATAGGATAGGATAGAGGATAGGATACAATAGAGTATAGGATAGAGTATAGGATAGAGGATGGAGGATAGGATAGGATAGAGGATAGGATAGGATTGTGATAGATAGATAGGATAGATAATAGAAGATAGGATAGGATAGAGGATACGATATGATAGAGGATAGGCTAGGATGGAGGATAGGATAGGATAGAGGATAGGATAGGATTGATGATAGGATAGAATAGAGGATAGGATAGAATAGAGGATAGGATAGGATAGTGGATAGGATAGAATAGAGGGTAGGATAGAGTATAGGATAGAGGATGGAGGATAGGATAGGATAGAGGATAAGATAGGATAAAGGATAGGATAGAATAGAGGATAGGATAGGATAGAGGATAGGATACAATACAGTATAGGATAGAGTATAGGATAGAGGATGGAGGATAGGATAGGATAGAGGATAGGATAGGATGGATGATAGGATATGATAGAGGATAGGATAGGATAGACGATAGAGGATAGGAAGGATAATAGGATATGAGAGAGGATAGGGTAGGATAGAGGATAGGATAGGATAGAGGATAGGATAGGATAGAGGATAGGCTAGGATAGATGATAAGATAGGATAGAGGATAGGATAGGATAGAGGGTAGTATAGGATAGAGGATAGGATAGGATGGATGACAGGATATGACAGAGGATAGGATAGTATAGAGTATAGGATTGGATAGAGAATAGGATAGGATTGGGATAGATAGATAGGATAGATAATAGAGGATAGGATAGGATAGAGGATACGATATGATAGAGGATAGGATAGGATAGAGGATAGGATAGGATTGATGATAGGATAGGATAGAGGATAGGAGAGGATAGACGATAGAGGATGCGATGGATGATAGGATAGGATAGAGGATAGGATAGAATAGAGGATATGATAGGATAGAGGATAGGATGGAGGATAGGATAGGATAGAGGATACGATATGACAGAGGATAGGATAGGATAGACGATAGAGGATGCGATGGACGATAGCATACGATAGAGGATAGGATAGGATAGAGGATAGGATAGGATAGAGGATAGGATGGAGGATAGGCTAGGATAGAGGATAGGATAGGATTGAGAATAGGATAGGATAGAGGATAGGATAGAATAGAGGATAGGATAGGATAGAGGATAGGATACAATAGAGTATAGGATAGAGTATAGGATAGAGGATGGAGGATAGGATAGGATAGAGGATAGGATAGGATGGATGATAGGATATGATAGAGGATAGGATAGGAAAGAGGATAGGCTAGGATAGATGATAAGATAGGATAGAGGATAGGATAGGATAGAGGGTAGTATAGGATAGAGGATAGGATAGGATAGGTGATTGGATAGGACAGAGGACAGGAGACGATAGAGGATAGGATAGGATAGAGGATAGGATAGGATAGTGGATAGGATAGTATAGAGGATAGGATAGGGGAATGGATAGTCGATTTTATAGGATAGAGGATAGGAGACGATAGAGGATAGGATAGGTGATTGGATAGGATAGTGGACTGGAGACGATAGAGGGTAGGATAGGTGATTGGATAGGATAGAGGACAGGAGACGATAGAGGATAGGATAGGATAGAGGATAGAAGATAGGAAGGATAATAGGATATGAGAGGGGATAGGATAGGATAGAGGATAGGATAGGATAGAGGATAGGATAGGATAGAGGATAGGATAGGATAGAGGATAGGATAGGATATAGGATATTATAGGATAGAGGATAGGATAGGATAGAGGATACGATATGACAGAGGATAGGATAGGATAGACGATAGAGGATGCGATGGACGATAGCATACGATAGAGGATAGGATAGGATAGAGGATAGGATAGGATAGAGGATAGGATGGATGATAGGCTAGGATAGAGGATAGGATAGGATTGAGAATAGGATAGGATAGAGGATAGGATAGAATAGAGGATAGGATAGGATAGAGGATAGGATACAATAGAGTATAGGATAGAGTATAGGATAGAGGATGGAGGATAGGATAGGATAGAGGATAGGATAGGATGGATGATAGGATATGATAGAGGATAGGATAGGAAAGAGGATAGGCTAGGATAGATGATAAGATAGGATAGAGGATAGGATAGGATAGAGGGTAGTATAGGATAGAGGATAGGATAGGATAGGTGATTGGATAGGACAGAGGACAGGAGACGATAGAGGATAGGATAGGATAGAGGATAGGATAGGATAGTGGATAGGATAGTATAGAGGATAGGATAGGGGAATGGATAGGGGATTTTATAGGATAGAGGATAGGAGACGATAGAGGATAGGATAGGTGATTGGATAGGATAGAGGACTGGAGACGATAGAGGGTAGGATAGGTGATTGGATAGGATAGAGGACAGGAGACGATAGAGGATAGGATAGGATAGAGGATAGGATATGATAGAGGATAGGATAGTATAGAGGATAGGATAGGATAGAGGATAGGATAGGATAGAGGATAGGATAGGATAGAGGATAGGATAGGATTGAGGAAAGGATAGGATAGAGGATAGGATAGGATAGAGGATAGGATCGGATAGAGGATATGATACGGGATTGGATAGGATAGAGGACAGGAGACGATAGAGGATATGATAGGATGGAGGATAGGATAGGATAGAGGATAGGATCGGATAGAGGATAGGATAGGGGATTGGATAGGATAGAGGATAGGATAGTATAGAGGATAGGATAGGATAGAGGTTAGGATAGGATAGAGGATAGGATAGGATAGAGGATATTATAGGATAGAGGATACGATAGTATAGAGGATAGGATAGGATAGAGGATAGGTTAGGATAGAGGATAGGATAGGATAGAGAATAGTGTAGGATTGATGATATTATAGGATAGAGGATAAGATAGGATAGAGGATAGGATCGGATCGAGGATAGGATAGGGGATAGGATAGGATAGAGGATAGGAGACGATAGAGAATATGATATGATAGAGGATAGGATAGGATAGAGAATAGGATAGGATAGATGATATTATAGGATAGAGGATAGGATAGGATAGAGGATAGGATAGGATAGAGGATAGGATCGGATAGAGGATAGGACAGGGGAATGGATAGGATAGAGGATAGGAGACGTTAGAGGTTAGGATAGGTGATTGGATAGGATAGAGGATCGGAGACGATAGAGGATAGGATAGGATAGAGGATCGGAGACGATAGAGGATAGGATAGGATAGAGGATAGGATAGGATAGAGGATAGGATAGAGGATAGGATAGGATAGAGGATAGGATAGGATAGAGGATAGGATAGGATAGAGGATAGGATAGGATAGAGGATAGGATAGGATAGAGGATAGGATAGGATAGAGGATAGGATAGGATAGAGGATAGGATAGGATAGAGGATAGGATAGGATAGAGAATAGTGTAGGATAGATGATATTAAACGATAGAGGATAAGATAGGATAGAGAATAGGGTAGAATAGATGATATTATAGGATAGAGGATAGGATAGGATAGAGGATAGGAACGGATAGAGGATAGGATCGGATAGATGATATTATAGGATAGAGGATAGGATAGGATAGAGGATAGGATAGGATAGAGGATAGGATAGGATAGAGGATAGGATAGGATAGAGGATAGGATAGGATAGAGGATAGGATAGGATAGAGGATAGGATAGGATAGAGGATAGGATAGGATAGAGAAGAGGATAGGATAGATGATATTATAGGATAGAGGATAGGATAGGATAGAGGATAGGATGGGATAGAGGACAGGATAGGATAGGTGATTGGATAGGACAGAGGACAGGAGACGGTAGATGATAGGATAGGATAGAGGATAGGATAGGATAGAGGATAGGATAGGAGATTGGATAGGATAGGATAGAGGATAGGATAGGATAGGATAGAGGATAGGATAGGATAGAGGATAGGATCGGATAGAGGATATGATACGGGATTGGATAGGATAGAGGACAGGAGACGATAGAGGATATGATAGGATGGAGGATAGGATAGGATAGAGGATAGGATCGGATAGAGGATAGGATAGGGGATTGGATAGGATAGAGGATAGGAGACGATAGAGGATATGATAGGATAGAGGATAGGATAGGATAGGTGATTGGATAGGACAGAGGACAGGAGACGATAGAGGATAGGATAGGATAGAGGATAGGATAGGATAGTGGATAGGATAGTATTGAGGATAGGATAGGATAGAGGATAGGATAGGATAGAGGATAGGATAGGATAGAGGATAGGATAGGATAGATGATATTATAGGATAGAGGATAGGATAGGATAGAGGATAGGATCGGATAGAGGATAGGATAGGGGATTGGATAGGATAGGATAGAGGATAGGATAGGATAGGATAGAGGATAGGATAGGATAGAGGATAGGATAGGGGAATGGATAGGGGATTTTATAGGATAGAGGATAGGATAGGTGATTGGATAGGATAGAGGACTGGAGACGATAGAGGGTAGGATAGGTGATTGGATAGGATAGAGGACAGGAGACGATAGAGGATAGGATAGGATAGAGGATTTGATAGGATAGAGGATAGGATAGTATAGAGGATAGGATAGGATAGAGGATAGGATAGGATAGAGGATAGGATAGGATAGAGGATAGGATAGGATAGAGGATAGGATAGTATAGAGGATAGGATAGGATAGAGGATAGGTTAGGATAGAGGATAGGATAGGATAGAGAATAGTGTAGGATTGATGATATTATAGGATAGAGGATAAGATAGGATAGAGGATAGGATAGGATAGAGGATAGGATAGGATAGAGGATAGGATCGGATAGAGGATAGGACAGGGGAATGGATAATATAGAGGATAGGAGACGATAGAGGTTAGGATAGGTGATTGGATAGGATAGAGGACAGGAGACGATAGAGGATAGGATAGGATAGGATAGAGGATAGGATAGGATAGAGGATAGGATAGGATAGAGAATAGTGTAGGATAGATGATATTATACGATAGAGGATAAGAAGGGATAGAGAATAGGGTAGAATAGATGATATTATAGGATAGAGGATAGGATAGGATAGAGGATAGGAACGGATAGAGGATAGGATCGGATAGATGATATTATAGGATAGAGGATAGGATAGGATAGAGGATAGGATAGGATAGAGGATAGGATAGGATAGAGGATAGGATAGGATAGAGGATAGGATAGGATAGAGGATACGATAGGATAGAGGATAGGATAGGATAGAGGATAGGATAGGATAGAGGATAGGATAGGATAGAGGATAGGATAGGATAGAGAAGAGGATAGGATAGATGATATTATAGGATAGAGGATAGGATAGGATAGAGGATAGGATGGGATAGAGGATAGGATAGGATAGGTGATTGGATAGGACAGAGGACAGGAGACGATAGAGGATAGGATAGGATAGAGGATAGGATAGGATAGAGGATAGGATAGTATAGAGGATAGGATAGGATAGAGGATAGGATAGGATAGAGAATAGTGTAGGATAGATGATATTATAGGATAGAGGATAAGATAGGATAGAGGATAGAATCGGATCGAGGATAAGATAGGGGATAGGATAGGATAGAGGATAGGATAGAGGATAGAGTTTAGGATAGGATAGAGGATAGGATAGGATAGAGGATAGGATAGGATAGAGAATAGGATAGGATAGAGGATAGGATAGGATAGAGAATAGGATAGGATAGATGATATTATAAGATAGAGAATAGAATAGGATAGATGATATTATAGGACAGAGGATAGGATAGGATAGAGGATAGGATCGGATAGAGGATATGACACGGGATTGGATAGGATAGAGGATAGGAGACGATAGAGGATATGATAGGATAGAGGATAAGATAGGATAGAGAATAGGATAGGATAGATGATATTATAGGATAGAGGATAGGATAGGGGAATGGAAATGATAGAGGATAGGAGACGATAGAGGATAGGATAGGATAGAGGATAGCATCGGATAGAGGATAGGACTGGGGAATGGATAGGATAGCGGATAGGAGACGATAGAGGATAGGATAGGTGATTGGATAGGATAGAGAACATGAGACGATAGAGGATAGGATAGGATAGAGGATAGGATAGGATAGAGGATAGGATGGGATAGAGGATAGGATAGGATAGAGGATAGGATAGGATAGAGGATAGGATAGGATAGAGAATAGTGTAGGATAGATGATATTATACGATAGAGGATAGGATAGGATAGAGAATAGGGTAGAATAGATGATATTATAGGATAGAGGATATGATAGGATACAGGATAGGATCGGATAGAGGATAGGATAGGGGATTGGATAGGATAGAGGATAGGAGACGATAGAGGATAGGATAGGATAGAGGATTTGATAGGATAGAGGATAGGATAGTATAGAGGATAGGATAGGATAGAGGATAGGATAGGATAGAGGATAGGATAGGATAGAGGATAGGATCGGATCGAGGATAGGATAGGGGATAGGATAGGATAGAGGATAGGAGACGATAGAGAATATGATATGATAGAGGATAGGATAGGATAGAGAATAGGATAGGATGTATGATATTATAGGATAGAGGATAGGATAGGATAGAGGATAGGATAGGATAGAGGATAGGATCGGATAGAGGATAGGATAGGATAGAGGATAGGATAGGATAGAGGATAGGATAGGATAGAGAATAGTGTAGGATAGATGATATTATACGATAGAGGATAAGATAGGATAGAGAATAGGGTAGAATAGATGATATTATAGGATAGAGGATAGGATAGGATAGAGGATAGGAACCAATAGAGGATAGGATCGGATAGATGATATTATAGGATAGAGGATAGGATAGGATAGAGGATAGGATAGGATAGAGGATACGATAGGATAGAGGATAGGATAGGATAGAGGATAGGATAGGATAGAGAATAGGATAGGATAGATGATATTATAAGATAGAGAATAGAATAGGATAGATGATATTATAGGACAGAGGATAGGATAGGATAGAGGATAGGATCGGATAGAGGATATGACACGGGATTGGATAGGATAGAGGATAGGAGACGATAGAGGATATGATAGGATAGAGGATAAGATAGGATAGAGAATATGATAGGATAGATGATATTATAGGATAGAGGATAGGATAGGGGAATGGAAATGATAGAGGATAGGAGACGATAGAGGATAGGATAGGATAGAGGATAGCATCGGATAGAGGATAGGACTGGGGAATGGATAGGATAGCGGATAGGAGACGATAGAGGATAGGATAGGTGATTGGATAGGATAGAGAACATGAGACGATAGAGGATAGGATAGGATAGAGGATAGTGTAGGATAGATGATATTATACGATAGAGGATAGGATAGGATAGAGAATAGGGTAGAATAGATGATATTATAGGATTGAGGATATGATAGGATACAGGATAGGATCGGATAGAGGATAGGATAGGGGATTGGATAGGATAGAGGATAGGAGACGATAGAGGATAGGATAGGATAGAGGATAGGATAGGATAGAGGATAGGATAGTATAGAGGATAGGATAGGATAGAGGATAGGATAGGATAGAGGATAGGATAGGATAGACAATAGTGTAGGATAGATGATATTATAGGATAGAGGATAAGATAGGATAGAGGATAGAATCGGATCGAGGATAAGATAGGGGATAGGATAGGATAGAGGATAGGATAGAGGATAGAGTTTAGGATAGGATAGAGGATAGGATAGGATAGAGGATAGGATAGGATAGAGGATAGGATAGGATAGAGGATAGGATAGGATAGAGAATAGTGTAGGATAGATGATATTATACGATAGAGGATAGGATAGGATAGAGAATAGGGTAGAATAGATGATATTATAGGATAGAGGATATGATAGGATACAGGATAGGATCGGATAGAGGATAGGATAGGGGATTGGATAGGATAGAGGATAGGAGACGATAGAGGATAGGATAGGATAGAGGATAGGATAGGATAGAGGATAGGATAGTATAGAGGATAGGATAGGATAGAGGATAGGATAGGATAGAGGATAGGATAGGATAGACAATAGTGTAGGATAGATGATATTATAGGATAGAGGATAAGATAGGATAGAGGATAGAATCGGATCGAGGATAAGATAGGGGATAGGATAGGATAGAGGATAGGATAGAGGATAGAGTTTAGGATAGGATAGAGGATAGGTTAGGATAGAGGATAGGATAGGATAGAGAATAGGATAGGATAGAGGATAGGATAGGATAGAGAATAGGATAGGATAGATGATATTATAAGATAGAGAATAGAATAGGATAGATGATATTATAGGACAGAGGATAGGATAGGATAGAGGATAGGATCGGATAGAGGATATGACACGGGATTGGATAGGATAGAGGATAGGAGACGATAGAGGATATGATAGGATAGAGGATAAGATAGGATAGAGAATAGGATAGGATAGATGATATTATAGGATAGAGGATAGGATAGGGGTATGGAAATGATAGAGGATAGGAGACGATAGAGGATAGGATAGGATAGAGGATAGCATCGGATAGAGGATAGGACTGGGGAATGGATAGGATAGCGGATAGGAGACGATAGAGGATAGGATAGGTGATTGGATAGGATAGAGAACATGAGACGATAGAGGATAGGATAGGATAGAGGATAGGATAGGATAGGATAGAGGATAGGATAGGATAGAGGATAGGATAGGATAGAGGATAGGATAGGATAGGGGATAGGATAGGATAGAGGATAGGATAGGATAGAGGATAGGATAGGATAGAGGATAGGATAGGATAGAGGATAGGATAGGATAGTGGATAGGATAGGATAGAGGATAGGATAGGATAGAGGATAGGTTAGGATAGAGAATAGTGTAGGGTAGATGATATTATACGATAGAGGATAGGATAGGATAGAGAATAGGGTAGAATAGAGGATAGGATAGGATAGAGAATAGGGTAGAATAGATGATATTATAGGATAGAGGATATGATAGGATACAGGATAGGATCGGATAGAGGATAGGATAGGGAATTGGATAGGATAGAGGATAGGAGACGATAGAGGATATGATAGGATAGAGGATAGGATAGGATAGGTGATTGGATAGGACAGAGGACAGGAGACGATAGAGGATAGGATAGGATAGAGGATAGGATAGGATAGAGGATAGGATAGTATAGAGGATAGGATAGGATAGAGGATAGGATAGGATAGAGGATAGGATGGAGGATAGAATAGGATAGAGGATAGGATAGGATAGGATTGAGGATAGGATAGGATAGAGGATAGGATAGAATGGGGGATAGGATAGGATAGAGGATAGGATAGGATAGAGGATAGGATAGGATAGAGGATAGGCTAGGATAGATGATAAGATAGGATAGAGGATAGGATAGGATAGAGGGTAGTATAGGATAGAGGATAGGATAGGATGGATGACAGGATATGACAGAGGATAGGATAGTATAGAGTATAGGATTGGATAGAGAATAGGATAGGATTGGGATAGATAGATAGGATAGATAATAGAGGATAGGATAGGATAGAGGATACGATATGATAGAGAATAGGGTAGGATGGAGGATAGGATAGAATAGAGGATAGGATAGGATTGATGATAGGATAGGATACAGGATAGGAGAGGATAGACGATAGAGGATGCGATGGATGATAGGATAGGATAGAGGATAGGATAGAATAGAGGATATGATAGGATAGAGGATAGGATGGAGGATAGGATAGGATAGAGGATACGATATGACAGAGGATAGGATAGGATAGACGATAGAGGATGCGATGGATGATAGGATATTATAGAGGATGGGATAGGATAGAGGATATGATAGGATAGAGGATAGGATGGAGGATAGGATAGGATAGAAGATAGGATAGGATGGATGATAGGATATGATAGAGGATAGGATAGGATAGACGATAGACGATACGAAGGATAATAGGATATGAGAGGGGATAGGATAGGATAGAGGATAGGATAGGATAGAGGATAGGATAGGATATAGGATATTATAGGATAGAGGATAGGATAGGATAGAGGATACGATATGACAGATAATAGGATAGGATAGACGATAGAGGATGCGATGGACGATAGGATACGATAGAGGATAGGATAGGATAGAGGATAGGATAGGATAGAGGATAGGATGGAGGATAGGCTAGGATAGAGGATAGGATAGGATTGAGAATAGGATAGGATAGAGGATAGGATAGAATAGAGGATAGGATAGGATAGAGGATAGGATACAATAGAGTATAGGATAGAGTATAGGATAGAGGATGGAGGATAGGATAGGATAGAGGATAGTATAGGATAGAGGATAGCATAGGATAGATGATACGATATGATATGGGAGTAGATAGGATAGTGGATAGGATAGGATAGAGGATAGGATAGGATAGAGGATAGGATAGGATAGAGGATAGGATAGGACAGAGGATAGGATAGAGTATAGGATAGAGAATAGGATAGGATATAGGATATTATAGGATAGAGGATAGGATAGGATAGAGGATAGGATAGGATGGATGATAGGATAAGTTAGAGGACAGGATACGTTAGGATAGAGGATAGGATAGGATAGACGATAGAGGATAGGATGGATAATAGGATATTATAGAGGATAGGATAAGATAGAGGATAGGATAGGATAGAGGATAGGATAGGATAGAGGATAGGATAGGATAGAGTATAGGATAGAGGATGGAGGATAGGATAGGATAGAGTATAGGATAGGATGGATGATAGGATATGATAGAGGATAGGATAGGAAAGAGGATAGGATAGGATAGATGATAAGATAGGATAGAGGATAGGATTGGATAGAGGGTAGTATAGGATAGAGGATAGGAGAGGATAGTTGGTACGATATGATAGAGGATAGGATAGGATAGAGGGTAGTATAGGATAGAGGATAGGATAGGATAGTTGATAGGATATGATAGAGGATAGGATAGGATGGATGATAGGATATGATAGAGGATAGGATGGGATAAAGGATAGGATAGGATAGGATAGAGGATAGGATAGGATAGCCGATAGAGGATAGGAAGGATAATAGGATATGATAGAGGATAGGATAGGATAGAGGATAGGATAGGATAGAGGATAGGATAGGATAGAGGAAAGGATAGGATATAGGATAGGATAGGATAGAGGATAGGATAGGACAGAGGATAGGATAGGATAGAGGATAGGATAGGATAGAGGAAAGGATAGGATAGAGGATAGGATAGATTATGGAGGATAGGATAGCATAGAGGATACGATACGATACAGGATAGGGTAGGATGGAGGATAGGATAGGATAGAGGATAGGATGGGATAGACGATAGAGGATGCGATGCATGATGGGATATGATAGAGGATAGGATAGGATAGAGGACAGGATAGGATAGAGGATAGGATAGGATAGAGGATAGGATAGGATCTAGGATAGGATAGGATAGAGGATAGGATAGGATACAGGATAGGATAGGATAGGATACAGGATAGGATAGGATAGAGGATAGGATAGGATAGTGGAAAGGATAGAGGATAGGATAGGATAGAGGATAGGATAGGATAGAGGTTAGGATAGGATAGAGGATAGGATAGGACAGAGGATAGGATAGGATAGAGGATAGGATAGGATAGAGGATAGGATAGGATAGAGGATAGGATAGGATAGAGGATAGGATAGGATAGAGGATAGGATAGGATCTAGGATAGGATAGGATAGAGGATAGGATAGGATAGAGGATAGGATAGGATAGAGGATAGGATAGGGTAGAGGATAGGATAGGATAGAGGATAGGATAGGATAGAGGATAGGATAGGATAGAGGATAGGATAGGATAGAGGGTAGGATAGGATAGAGGAGAGGATAGGATGGATGATAGGATATGATAGAGGGTAGGATAGGATAGAGGATACGCTGAATGGATGATAGGATATGACAGAGTATAGGATAGTATAGAGGATAGGATAACATAGACGATAGAGGATGCGATGGATGATAGGATATGACGGAGGATAGCATAGGACAAAGGATAGGATAGGATAGAGGGTAGTATAGGATAGAGGATAGCATAGGATAGATGATACGATATGATATGGGAGTAGATAGGATAGAGGATAGGATAGGATAAAGGATAGGATAGGATAGAGGATAGGATAGGATAGAGGATAGGATAGGATAGAGGAAAGGATAGGATAGAGGATAGGATAGGATAGAGGAAAGGATAGGATAGAGGATAGGATAGGATAGAGGATAGGATAGGACAGAGGATAGGATAGAGTATAGGATAGAGAATAGGATAGGATATAGGATATTATAGGATAGAGGATAGGATAGGATAGAGGATAGGATAGGATGGATGATAGGATAAGTTAGAGGACAGGATACGTTAGGATAGAGGATAGGATAGGATAGACGATAGAGGATAGGATAGAGAATAGGATATTATAGAGGATAGGATAAGATAGAGGATAGGATAGGATAGAGGATAGGATAGGATAGAGTATATTATAGAGGATGGAGGATAGGATAGGATAGAGGATAGGATAGGATGGATGATAGGATATGATAGAGGATAGGATAGGATAGATGATAAGATAGGATAGAGGATAGGATAGGACAGAGGATAGGATAGAGTATAGGATAGAGGATGCAGAATAGGATAGGATAGAGGATAGGATAGTATAGAGTATAGGATAGGATACAGAATAGGACAGGATATAGGATAGAGAATAATATATGATATAGGATAGAGAATAGGATAGGATATAGGATATTATAGGATAGAGGATAGGATAGGATAGAGTATAGGATAGGATGGATGATAGGATATGATAGAGGATAGGATAGGATAGAGTATAGGATAGGATGGATGATAGGATATGATAGAGGATAGGATAGGATAGACGATAGAGGATAGGATGGATAATAGGATATTATAGAGGATAGGATAGGATAGAGGATAGGATAGGATAGAGGATAGGATAGGGTAGAGGATAGGATAGGATAGAGGATAGGATGAGATAGACGATAGAGGATGCGATGCATGATAGGATATGATAGAGGATAGGATAGGATAGAGGATAGGATAGGATAGAGGAAAGGATAGGATAGAGGATAGGATAGAGGATGGAGGATAGGATAGGATAGAGGATAGTATAGGATAGAGGATAGCATAGGATAGATGATACGATATGATATGGGAGTAGATAGGATAGTGGATAGGATAGGATAGAGGATAGGATAGGATAGAGGATAGGATAGGATAGAGGATAGGATAGGACAGAGGATAGGATAGAGTATAGGATAGAGAATAGGATAGGATATAGGATATTATAGGATAGAGGATAGGATAGGATAGAGGATAGGATAGGATGGATGATAGGATAAGTTAGAGGACAGGATACGTTAGGATAGAGGATAGGATAGCATAGACGATAGAGGATAGGATGGATAATAGGATATTATAGAGGATAGGATAAGATAGAGGATAGGATAGGATAGAGGATAGGATAGGATAGAGGATAGGATAGGATAGAGTATAGGATAGAGGATGGAGGATAGGATAGGATAGAGTATAGGATAGGATGGATGATAGGATATGATAGGGGATAGGATAGGAAAGAGGATAGGATAGGATAGATGATAAGATAGGATAGAGGATAGGATTGGATAGAGGGTAGTATAGGATAGAGGATAGGAGAGGATAGTTGGTACGATATGATAGAGGATAGGATAGGATAGAGGGTAGTATAGGATAGAGGATAGGATAGGATAGTTGATAGGATATGATAGAGGATAGGATAGGATGGATGATAGGATATGATAGAGGATAGGATGGGATAAAGGATAGGATAGGATAGGATAGAGGATAGGATAGGATAGCCGATAGAGGATAGGAAGGATAATAGGATATGATAGAGGATAGGATAGGATAGAGGATAGGATAGGATAGAGGATAGGATAGGATAGAGGAAAGGATAGGATATAGGATAGGATAGGATAGAGGATAGGATAGGACAGAGGATAGGATAGGATAGAGGATAGGATAGGATAGAGGAAAGGATAGGATAGAGGATAGGATAGATTATGGAGGATAGGATAGGATAGAGGATACGATACGATACAGGATAGGGTAGGATGGAGGATAGGATAGGATAGAGGATAGGATGGGATAGACGATAGAGGATGCGATGCATGATGGGATATGATAGAGGATAGGATAGGATAGAGGACAGGATAGGATAGAGGATAGGATAGGATACAGGATAGGATAGGATAGGATACAGGATAGGATAGGATAGAGGATAGGATAGGATAGTGGAAAGGATAGAGGATAGGATAGGATAGAGGATAGGATAGGATAGAGGATAGGATAGGATAGAGGATAGGATAGGACAGAGGATAGGATAGGATAGATGATAGGATAGGATAGAGGATAGGATAGGATAGAGGATAGGATAGGATAGAGGATAGGATAGGATAGAGGATAGGATAGGATCTAGGATAGGATAGGATAGAGGATAGGATAGGATAGAGGATAGGATAGGATAGAGGATAGGATAGGGTAGAGGATAGGATAGGATAGAGGATAGGATAGGATAGAGGATAGGATAGGATAGAGGATAGGATAGGATAGAGGGTAGGATAGGATAGAGGAGAGGATAGGATGGATGATAGGATATGATAGAGGGTAGGATAGGATAGAGGATACGCTGAATGGATGATAGGATATGACAGAGTATAGGATAGTATAGAGGATAGGATAACATAGACGATAGAGGATGCGATGGATGATAGGATATGACGGAGGATAGCATAGGACAGAGGATAGGATAGGATAGAGGGTAGTATAGGATAGAGGATAGCATAGGATAGATGATACGATATGATATGGGAGTAGATAGGATAGAGGATAGGATAGGATAAAGGATAGGATAGGATAGAGGATAGGATAGGATAGAGGATAGGATAGGATAGAGGAAAGGATAGGATAGAGGATAGGATAGGATAGAGGAAAGGATAGGATAGAGGATAGGATAGGATAGAGCATAGGATAGGACAGAGGATAGGATAGAGTATAGGATAGAGAATAGGATAGGATATAGGATATTATAGGATAGAGGATAGGATAGGATAGAGGATAGGATAGGATGGATGATAGGATAAGTTAGAGGACAGGATACGTTAGGATAGAGGATAGGATAGGATAGACGATAGAGGATAGGATAGAGAATAGGATATTATAGAGGATAGGATAAGATAGAGGATAGGATAGGATAGAGGATAGGATAGGATAGAGTATATTATAGAGGATGGAGGATAGGATAGGATAGAGGATAGGATAGGATGGATGATAGGATATGATAGAGGATAGGATAGGATAGATGATAAGATAGGATCTAGGATAGGATAGGATAGAGGATAGGATAGGATAGAGGATAGGATAGGATAGAGGATAGGATAGGGTAGAGGATAGGATAGGATAGAGGATAGGATAGGATAGAGGATAGGATAGGATAGAGGATAGGATAGGATAGAGGGTAGGATAGGATAGAGGAGAGGATAGGATGGATGATAGGATATGATAGAGGGTAGGATAGGATAGAGGATACGCTGAATGGATGATAGGATATGACAGAGTATAGGATAGTATAGAGGATAGGATAACATAGACGATAGAGGATGCGATGGATGATAGGATATGACGGAGGATAGCATAGGACAGAGGATAGGATAGGATAGAGGGTAGTATAGGATAGAGGATAGCATAGGATAGATGATACGATATGATATGGGAGTAGATAGGATAGAGGATAGGATAGGATAAAGGATAGGATAGGATAGAGAATAGGATAGGATAGAGGATAGGATAGGATAGAGGAAAGGATAGGATAGAGGATAGGATAGGATAGAGGAAAGGATAGGATAGAGGATAGGATAGGATAGAGGATAGGATAGGACAGAGGATAGGATAGAGTATAGGATAGAGAATAGGATAGGATATAGGATATTATAGGATAGAGGATAGGATAGGATAGAGGATAGGATAGGATGGATGATAGGATAAGTTAGAGGACAGGATACGTTAGGATAGAGGATAGGATAGGATAGACGATAGAGGATAGGATAGAGAATAGGATATTATAGAGGATAGGATAAGATAGAGGATAGGATAGGATAGAGGATAGGATAGGATAGAGTATATTATAGAGGATGGAGGATAGGATAGGATAGAGGATAGGATAGGATGGATGATAGGATATGATAGAGGATAGGATAGGATAGATGATAAGATAGGATAGAGGATAGGATAGGACAGAGGATAGGATAGAGTATAGGATAGAGGATGCAGAATAGGATAGGATAGAGGATAGGATAGTATAGAGTATAGGATAGGATACAGAATAGGACAGGATATAGGATAGAGAATAATATATGATATAGGATAGAGAATAGGATAGGATATAGGATATTATAGGATAGAGGATAGGATAGGATAGAGTATAGGATAGGATGGATGATAGGATATGATAGAGGATAGGATAGGTTAGGATAGAGGATAGGATAGGATAGACGCTAGAGGATAGGATGGATAATAGGATATTATAGAGGATAGGATAGGATAGAGGATAGGAT
The DNA here is from genome assembly GCF_050948215.1 of Halictus rubicundus. NCBI lineage: Eukaryota > Metazoa > Arthropoda > Insecta > Hymenoptera > Halictidae > Halictus > Halictus rubicundus. Next base: position 114,208 of record NW_027488722.1, on the reverse strand, counting down.
AGGATAGAGGATAGGATAGGGTAGAGGATAGGATAGGATAGAGGATAGGATGAGATAGACGATAGAGGATGCGATGCATGATAGGATATGATAGAGGATAGGATAGGATAGAGGATAGGATAGGATAGAGGAAAGGATAGGATAGAGGATAGGATAGAGGATGGAGGATAGGATAGGATAGAGGATAGTATAGGATAGAGGATAGCATAGGATAGATGATACGATATGATATGGGAGTAGATAGGATAGTGGATAGGATAGGATAGAGGATAGGATAGGATAGAGGATAGGATAGGATAGAGGATAGGATAGGACAGAGGATAGGATAGAGTATAGGATAGAGAATAGGATAGGATATAGGATATTATAGGATAGAGGATAGGATAGGATAGAGGATAGGATAGGATGGATGATAGGATAAGTTAGAGGACAGGATACGTTAGGATAGAGGATAGGATAGGATAGACGATAGAGGATAGGATGGATAATAGGATATTATAGAGGATAGGATAAGATAGAGGATAGGATAGGATAGAGGATAGGATAGGATAGAGGATAGGATAGGATAGAGTATAGGATAGAGGATGGAGGATAGGATAGGATAGAGTATAGGATAGGATGGATGATAGGATATGATAGAGGATAGGATAGGAAAGAGGATAGGATAGGATAGATGATAAGATAGGATAGAGGATAGGATTGGATAGAGGGTAGTATAGGATAGAGGATAGGAGAGGATAGTTGGTACGATATGATAGAGGATAGGATAGGATAGAGGGTAGTATAGGATAGAGGATAGGATAGGATAGTTGATAGGATATGATAGAGGATAGGATAGGATGGATGATAGGATATGATAGAGGATAGGATGGGATAAAGGATAGGATAGGATAGGATAGAGGATAGGATAGGATAGCCGATAGAGGATAGGAAGGATAATAGGATATGATAGAGGATAGGATAGGATAGAGGATAGGATAGGATAGAGGATAGGATAGGATAGAGGAAAGGATAGGATATAGGATAGGATAGGATAGAGGATAGGATAGGACAGAGGATAGGATAGGATAGAGGATAGGATAGGATAGAGGAAAGGATAGGATAGAGGATAGGATAGATTATGGAGGATAGGATAGGATAGAGGATACGATACGATACAGGATAGGGTAGGATGGAGGATAGGATAGGATAGAGGATAGGATGGGATAGACGATAGAGGATGCGATGCATGATGGGATATGATAGAGGATAGGATAGGATAGAGGACAGGATAGGATAGAGGATAGGATAGGATACAGGATAGGATAGGATAGGATACAGGATAGGATAGGATAGAGGATAGGATAGGATAGTGGAAAGGATAGAGGATAGGATAGGATAGAGGATAGGATAGGATAGAGGATAGGATAGGATAGAGGATAGGATAGGACAGAGGATAGGATAGGATAGAGGATAGGATAGGATAGAGGATAGGATAGGATAGAGGATAGGATAGGATAGAGGATAGGATAGGATAGAGGATAGGACAGGATCTAGGATAGGATAGGATAGAGGATAGGATAGGATAGAGGATAGGATAGGATAGAGGATAGGATAGGGTAGAGGATAGGATAGGATAGAGGATAGGATAGGATAGAGGATAGGATAGGATAGAGGATAGGATAGGATAGAGGGTAGGATAGGATAGAGGAGAGGATAGGATGGATGATAGGATATGATAGAGGGTAGGATAGGATAGAGGATACGCTGAATGGATGATAGGATATGACAGAGTATAGGATAGTATAGAGGATAGGATAACATAGACGATAGAGGATGCGATGGATGATAGGATATGACGGAGGATAGCATAGGACAGAGGATAGGATAGGATAGAGGGTAGTATAGGATAGAGGATAGCATAGGATAGATGATACGATATGATATGGGAGTAGATAGGATAGAGGATAGGATAGGATTAAGGATAGGATAGGATAGAGGATAGGATAGGATAGAGGATAGGATAGGATAGAGGAAAGGATAGGATAGAGAATAGGATAGGATAGAGGAAAGGATAGGATAGAGGATAGGATAGGATAGAGGATAGGATAGGACAGAGGATAGGATAGAGTATAGGATAGAGAATAGGATAGGATATAGGATATTATAGGATAGAGGATAGGATAGGATAGAGGATAGGATAGGATGGATGATAGGATAAGTTAGAGGACAGGATACGTTAGGATAGAGGATAGGATAGGATAGACGATAGAGGATAGGATAGAGAATAGGATATTATAGAGGATAGGATAAGATAGAGGATAGGATAGGATAGAGGATAGGATAGGATAGAGTATATTATAGAGGATGGAGGATAGGATAGGATAGAGGATAGGATAGGATGGATCATAGGATATGATAGAGGATAGGATAGGATAGATGATAAGATAGGATAGAGGATAGGATAGGACAGAGGATAGGATAGAGTATAGGATAGAGGATGCAGAATAGGATAGGATAGAGGATAGGATAGTATAGAGTATAGGATAGGATACAGAATAGGACAGGATATAGGATAGAGAATAATATATGATATAGGATAGAGAATAGGATAGGATATAGGATATTATAGGATAGAGGATAGGATAGGATAGAGTATAGGATAGGATGGATGATAGGATATGATAGAGGTTAGGATAGGTTAGGATAGAGGATAGGATAGGATAGACGATAGAGGATAGGATGGATAATAGGATATTATAGAGGATAGGATAGGATAGAGGATAGGATAGGATAGAGGATAGGATAGGGTAGAGGATAGGATAGGATAGAGGATAGGATGAGATAGACGATAGAGGATGCGATGCATGATAGGATATGATAGAGGATAGGATAGGATAGAGGATAGGATAGGATAGAGGACAGGATAGGATAGAGGATAGGATAGGATAGAGGATAGGATAGGATAGAGGATAGGATAGGATAGAGGATAGGATAGGACAGAGGATAGGATAGGATAGAGGATAGGATAGGATAGAGGATAGGATAGGATAGAGGATAGGATAGGATAGAGGATAGGATAGGATAGAGGATAGGATAGGATCTAGGATAGGATAGGATAGAGGATAGGATAGGATAGAGGATAGGATAGGATAGAGGAAAGGATAGGATAGAGAATAGGATAGGATAGAGGAAAGGATAGGATAGAGGATAGGATAGGATAGAGGATAGGATAGGACAGAGGATAGGATAGAGTATAGGATAGAGAATAGGATAGGATATAGGATATTATAGGATAGAGGATAGGATAGGATAGAGGATAGGATAGGATGGATGATAGGATAAGTTAGAGGACAGGATACGTTAGGATAGAGGATAGGATAGGATAGACGATAGAGGATAGGATAGAGAATAGGATATTATAGAGGATAGGATAAGATAGAGGATAGGATAGGATAGAGGATAGGATAGGATAGAGTATATTATAGAGGATGGAGGATAGGATAGGATAGAGGATAGGATAGGATGGATCATAGGATATGATAGAGGATAGGATAGGATAGATGATAAGATAGGATAGAGGATAGGATAGGACAGAGGATAGGATAGAGTATAGGATAGAGGATGCAGAATAGGATAGGATAGAGGATAGGATAGTATAGAGTATAGGATAGGATACAGAATAGGACAGGATATAGGATAGAGAATAATATATGATATAGGATAGAGAATAGGATAGGATATAGGATATTATAGGATAGAGGATAGGATAGGATAGAGTATAGGATAGGATGGATGATAGGATATGATAGAGGTTAGGATAGGTTAGGATAGAGGATAGGATAGGATAGACGATAGAGGATAGGATGGATAATAGGATATTATAGAGGATAGGATAGGATAGAGGATAGGATAGGATAGAGGATAGGATAGGGTAGAGGATAGGATAGGATAGAGGATAGGATGAGATAGACGATAGAGGATGCGATGCATGATAGGATATGATAGAGGATAGGATAGGATAGAGGATAGGATAGGATAGAGGACAGGATAGGATAGAGGATAGGATAGGATAGAGGATAGGATAGGACAGAGGATAGGATAGAGTATAGGATAGAGAATAGGATAGGATATAGGATATTATAGGATAGAGGATAGGATAGGATAGAGGATAGGATAGGATGGATGATAGGATAAGTTAGAGGACAGGATACGTTAGGATAGAGGATAGGATAGGATAGACGATAGAGGATAGGATAGAGAATAGGATATTATAGAGGATAGGATAAGATAGAGGATAGGATAGGATAGAGGATAGGATAGGATAGAGTATATTATAGAGGATGGAGGATAGGATAGGATAGAGGATAGGATAGGATGGATCATAGGATATGATAGAGGATAGGATAGGATAGATGATAAGATAGGATAGAGGATAGGATAGGACAGAGGATAGGATAGAGTATAGGATAGAGGATGCAGAATAGGATAGGATAGAGGATAGGATAGTATAGAGTATAGGATAGGATACAGAATAGGACAGGATATAGGATAGAGAATAATATATGATATAGGATAGAGAATAGGATAGGATATAGGATATTATAGGATAGAGGATAGGATAGGATAGAGTATAGGATAGGATGGATGATAGGATATGATAGAGGTTAGGATAGGTTAGGATAGAGGATAGGATAGGATAGACGATAGAGGATAGGATGGATAATAGGATATTATAGAGGATAGGATAGGATAGAGGATAGGATAGGATAGAGGATAGGATAGGGTAGAGGATAGGATAGGATAGAGGATAGGATGAGATAGACGATAGAGGATGCGATGCATGATAGGATATGATAGAGGATAGGATAGGATAGAGGATAGGATAGGATAGAGGACAGGATAGGATAGAGGATAGGATAGGATAGAGGATAGGATAGGATAGAGGATAGGATAGGATAGAGGATAGGATAGGACAGAGGATAGGATAGGATAGAGGATAGGATAGGATAGAGGATAGGATAGGATAGAGGATAGGATAGGATAGAGGATAGGATAGGATAGAGGATAGGATAGGATCTAGGATAGGATAGGATAGAGGATAGGATAGGATAGAGGATAGGATAGGATAGAGGATAGGATAGGGTAGAGGATAGGATAGGATAGAGGATAGGATAGGATAGAGGATAGGATAGGATAGAGGATAGGATAGGATAGAGGGTAGGATAGGATAGAGGAGAGGATAGGATGGATGATAGGATATGATAGAGGGTAGGATAGGATAGAGGATACGCTGAATGGATGATAGGATATGACAGAGTATAGGATAGTATAGAGGATAGGATAACATAGACGATAGAGGATGCGATGGATGATAGGATATGACGGAGGATAGCATAGGACAGAGGATAGGATAGGATAGAGGGTAGTATAGGATAGAGGATAGCATAGGATAGATGATACGATATGATATGGGAGTAGATAGGATAGAGGATAGGATAGGATAAAGGATAGGATAGGATAGAGGATAGGATAGGATAGAGGATAGGATAGGATAGAGGAAAGGATAGGATAGAGGATAGGATAGGATAGAGGAAAGGATAGGATAGAGGATAGGATAGGATAGAGGATAGGATAGGACAGAGGATAGGATAGAGTATAGGATAGAGAATAGGATAGGATATAGGATATTATAGGATAGAGGATAGGATAGGATAGAGGATAGGATAGGATGGATGATAGGATAAGTTAGAGGACAGGATACGTTAGGATAGAGGATAGGATAGGATAGACGATAGAGGATAGGATAGAGAATAGGATATTATAGAGGATAGGATAAGATAGAGGATAGGATAGGATAGAGGATAGGATAGGATAGAGTATATTATAGAGGATGGAGGATAGGATAGGATAGAGGATAGGATAGGATGGATGATAGGATATGATAGAGGATAGGATAGGATAGATGATAAGATAGGATAGAGGATAGGATAGGACAGAGGATAGGATAGAGTATAGGATAGAGGATGCAGAATAGGATAGGATAGAGGATAGGATAGTATAGAGTATAGGATAGGATACAGAATAGGACAGGATATAGGATAGAGAATAATATATGATATAGGATAGAGAATAGGATAGGATATAGGATATTATAGGATAGAGGATAGGATAGGATAGAGTATAGGATAGGATGGATGATAGGATATGATAGAGGATAGGATAGGTTAGGATAGAGGATAGGATAGGATAGACGATAGAGGATAGGATGGATAATAGGATATTATAGAGGATAGGATAGGATAGAGGATAGGATAGGATAGAGGATAGGATAGGGTAGAGGATAGGATAGGATAGAGGATAGGATGAGATAGACGATAGAGGATGCGATGCATGATAGGATATGATAGAGGATAGGATAGGATAGAGGATAGGATAGGATAGAGGAAAGGATAGGATAGAGGATAGGATAGAGGATGGAGGATAGGATAGGATAGAGGATACGATACGATACAGGATAGGGTAGGATGGAGGATAGGATAGGATAGAGGATAGGATGGGATAGACGATAGAGGATGCGATGCATGATGGGATATGATAGAGGATAGGATAGGATAGAGGACAGGATAGGATAGAGGATAGGATAGGATACAGGATAGGATAGAGGATAGGATAGGATACAGGATAGGATAGGATAGGATACAGGATAGGATAGGATAGAGGATAGGATAGGATAGAGGAAAGGATAGAGGATAGGATAGAGGAAAGGATAGAGGATAGGATATGACGGAGGATAGCATAGGACAGAGGATAGGATAGGATAGAGGGTAGTATAGGATAGAGGATAGCATAGGATAGATGATACGATATGATATGGGAGTAGATAGGATAGAGGATAGGATAGGATAGAGGATAGGATAGGATAGAGGATAGGATAGGATAGAGGATAGGATAGGATAGAGGAAAGGATAGGATAGAGGATAGGATAGGATAGAGGAAAGGATAGGATAGAGGATAGGATAGGATAGAGGATAGGATAGGACAGAGGATAGGATAGAGTATAGGATAGAGAATAGGATAGGATATAGGATATTATAGGATAGAGGATAGGATAGGATAGAGGATAGGATAGGATAGAGGATAGGATAGGGTAGAGGATAGGATAGGATAGAGGATAGGATGAGATAGACGATAGAGGATGCGATGCATGATAGGATATGATAGAGGATAGGATAGGATAGAGGATAGGATAGGATAGAGGAAAGGATAGGATAGAGGATAGGATAGAGGATGGAGGATAGAGAATAGGATAGGATATAGGATATTATAGGATAGAGGATAGGATAGGATAGAGGATAGGATAGGATAGAGGATAGGATAGGGTAGAGGATAGGATAGGATAGAGGATAGGATGAGATAGACGATAGAGGATGCGATGCATGATAGGATATGATAGAGGATAGGATAGGATAGAGGATAGGATAGGATAGAGGAAAGGATAGGATAGAGGATAGGATAGAGGATGGAGGATAGGATAGGATAGAGGATACGATACGATACAGGATAGGGTAGGATGGAGGATAGGATAGGATAGAGGATAGGATGGGATAGAGGATAGGATAGGATAGAGGGTAGGATAGGATAGAGGAGAGGATAGGATGGATGATAGGATATGATAGAGGGTAGGATAGGATAGAGGATACGCTGAATGGATGATAGGATATGACAGAGTATAGGATAGTATAGAGGATAGGATAACATAGACGATAGAGGACGCGATGGATGATAGGATATGACGGAGGATAGCATAGGACAGAGGATAGGATAGGATAGAGGGTAGTATAGGATAGAGGATAGCATAGGATAGATGATACGATATGATATGGGAGTAGATAGGATAGAGGATAGGATAGGATAGAGGATAGGATAGGATAGAGGATAGGATAGGATAGAGGATAGGATAGGATAGAGGAAAGGATAGGATAGAGGATAGGATAGGATAGAGGAAAGGATAGGATAGAGGATAGGATAGGATAGAGGATAGGATAGGACAGAGGATAGGATAGAGTATAGGATAGAGAATAGGATAGGATATAGGATATTATAGGATAGAGGATAGGATAGGATAGAGGATAGGATAGGATGGATGATAGGATAAGTTAGAGGACAGGATACGTTAGGATAGATGATAGGATAGGATAGACGATAGAGGATAGGATAGAGAATAGGATATTATAGAGGATAGGATAAGATAGAGGATAGGATAGGATAGAGGATAGGATAGGATAAAGTATATTATAGAGGATGGAGGATAGGATAGGATAGAGGATAGGATAGGATGGATGATAGGATATGATAGAGGATAGGATAGGATAGATGATAAGATAGGATAGAGGATAGGATAGGACAGAGGATAGGATAGATTATAGGATAGAGGATGCAGGATAGGATAGGATAGAGGATAGGATAGTATAGAGTATAGGATAGGATACAGAATACGATAGGATATAGGATAGGATAGGATAGAGGATAGGATAGGATAGAGGAAAGGATAGGATAGAGGATAGGATAGGATAGAGGATAGGATAGGACAGAGGATAGGATAGAGTATAGGATAGAGGATGCAGAATAGGATAGGATAGAGGATAGGATAGTATAGAGTATAGGATAGGATACAGAATAGGATAGGATATAGGATAGAGAATAATATATGATATAGGATAGAGAATAGGATAGGATATAGGATATTATAGGATAGAGGATAGGATAGGATAGAGGATAGGATAGGATGGATGATAGGATATGATAGAGGATAGGATAGGTTAGGATAGAGGATAGGATAGGATAGACGATAGAGGATAGGATGGATAATAGGATATTATAGAGGATAGGATAGGATAGAGGATAGGATAGGGTAGAGGATAGGATAGGGTAGAGGATAGGATAGGATAGAGGATAGGATGAGATAGACGATAGAGGATGCGATGCATGATAGGATATGATAGAGGATAGGATAGGATAGAGGATAGGATAGGATAGAGGATAGGATAGGATAGAGGATAGGATAGGATAGAGGATAGGATAGGATATAGGATAGGATAGGATAGAGGGTAGTATAGGATAGAGGATAGGATAGGATAGAGGATAGGATAGGATAGAGGATAGGATAGGTTAGGATAGAGGATAGGATAGGATAGACGATAGAGGATAGGATGGATAATAGGATATTATAGAGGATAGGATAGGATAGAGGATAGGATAGGATAGAGGATAGGATAGGGTAGAGGATAGGATAGGATAGAGGATAGGATGAGATAGACGATAGAGGATGCGATGCATGATAGGATATGATAGAGGATAGGATAGGATAGAGGATAGGATAGGATAGAGGAAAGGATAGGATAGAGGATAGGATAGAGGATGGAGGATAGGATAGGATAGAGGATACGATACGATACAGGATAGGGTAGGATGGAGGATAGGATAGGATAGAGGATAGGATGGGATAGACGATAGAGGATGCGATGCATGATGGGATATGATAGAGGATAGGATAGGATAGAGGACAGGATAGGATAGAGGATAGGATAGGATACAGGATAGGATAGGATAGGATACAGGATAGGATATGATAGAGGATAGGATAGGATAGAGGAAAGGATAGAGGATAGGATAGGATAGAGGATAGGATAGGATAGAGGATAGGATAGGATAGAGGATAGGTTAGGACAGAGGATAGGATAGGATAGAGGATAGGATAGGATAGAGGATAGGATAGGATAGAGGATAGGATAGGATAGAGGATAGGATAGGATCTAGGATAGGATAGGATAGAGGATAGGATAGGATAGAGGATAGGATAGCATAGAGGATAGGATAGGGTAGAGGATAGGATAGGATAGAGGATAGGATAGGATAGAGGATAGGATAGGATAGAGGATAGGATAGGATAGAGGGTAGGATAGGATAGAGGAGAGGATAGGATGGATGATAGGAGATGATAGAGGGTAGGATAGGATAGAGGATACGCTGAATGGATGATAGGATATGACAGAGTATAGGATAGTATAGAGGATAGAATAACATAGACGATAGAGGATGCGATGGATGATAGGATATGACGGAGGATAGCATAGGACAGAGGATAGGATAGGATAGAGGGTAGTATAGGATAGAGGATGGCATAGGATAGATGATACGATATGATATGGGAGTAGATAGGATAGAGGATAGGATAGGATAGAGGATAGGATAGGATAGAGGATAGGATAGGATAGAGGAAAGGATAGGATAGAGGATAGGATAGGATAGAGGAAAGGATAGGATAGAGGATAGGATAGGATAGAGGATAGGATAGGACAGAGGATAGGATAGAGTATAGGATAGAGAATAGGATAGGATATAGGATATTATAGGATAGAGGATAGGATAGGATAGAGGATAGGATAGTATAGAGTATAGGATAGGATACAGAATAGGATAGGATATAGGATAGAGAATAATATATGATATAGGATAGAGAATAGGATAGGATATAGGATATTATAGGATAGAGGATAGGATAGGATAGAGGATAGGATAGGATGGATGATAGGATATGATAGAGGATAGGATAGGTTAGGATAGAGGATAGGATGAGATAGACGATAGAGGATAGGATAGAGAATAGGATATTATAGAGGATAGGATAAGATAGAGGATAGGATAGGATAGAGGATAGGATAGGATAGAGTATATTATAGAGGATGGAGGATAGGATAGGATAGAGGATAGGATAGGATGGATGATAGGATATGATAGAGGATAGGATAGGATAGATGATAAGATAGGATAGAGGATAGGATAGGACAGAGGATAGGATAGAGTATAGGATAGAGGATGCAGGATAGGATAGGATAGAGGATAGGATAGTATAGAGTATAGGATAGGATACAGAATACGATAGGATATAGGATAGGATAGGATAGAGGATAGGATAGGATAGAGGAAAGGATAGGATAGAGGATAGGATAGGATAGAGGATAGGATAGGATAGAGGAAAGGATAGGATAGAGGATAGGATAGGATAGAGGATAGGATAGGACAGAGGATAGGATAGAGTATAGGATAGAGGATGCAGAATAGGATAGGATAGAGGATAGGATAGTATAGAGTATAGGATAGGATACAGAATAGGATAGGATATAGGATAGAGAATAATATATGATATAGGATAGAGAATAGGATAGGATATAGGATATTATAGGATAGAGGATAGGATAGGATGGATGATAGGATATGATAGAGGATAGGATAGGTTAGGATAGAGGATAGGATAGGATAGACGATAGAGGATAGGATGGATAATAGGATATTATAGAGGATAGGATAGGATAGAGGATAGGATAGGATAGAGGATAGGATAGGGTAGAGGATAGGATAGGATAGAGGATAGGATGAGATAGACGATAGAGGATGCGATGCATGATAGGATATGATAGAGGATAGGATAGGATAGAGGATAGGATAGGATAGAGGATAGGATAGGATAGAGGATAGGATAGGATAGAGGATAGGATAGGATAGGATAGAGGATAGGATAGGATAGAGGGTAGTATAGGATAGAGGATAGGATAGGATAGAGGATAGGATAGGATAGAGGATAGGATAGGATAGAGGATAGGATAGGATAGAGGATAGGATAGGATAGAGGATATGATAGGATAGAGGATAGGATGGAGGATAGGATAGGATAGAGGATACGATATGACAGAGGATAGGATAGGATAGACGATAGAGGATGCGATGGATGATAGGATAGGATAGAGGATGGGATAGGATAGAGGATATGATAGGATAGAGGATAGGATGGAGGATAGGATAGGATAGAGGATAGGATAGGATAGGATTGAGGATAGGATAGGATAGAGGATAGGATAGGATAGAGGATAGGATAGGATAGAGGATAGGATAGCATAGAGGATACAATAGGATAGAGGATAGGATAGGATAGTGGATAGGATAGGATAGAGGATAGGATAGGATAGAGTTTAGGATAGAGGACAGGATATGATAGAGGATAGGATAGGATATAGGAGAGGATGGGATAGAAGATAGGATAGGATACAGGATAGGATAGAATTTAGGATGGGATAGGATAGAGGATAGGATAGGATAGAGGATAGGATAGGAAAGAGGATAGGATAGGATACAGGATAGGATAAGATAGAGGATAATATAGGATAGAGGATAGGATAGGATAGAGGATAGGATAGGATAGAGGATAGGATAGGATAGAGGATAGGATAGGATAGAGGATAGGATAGGATAGAGGATAGGATAGGATAGAGGATAGGATAGGATAGAGGATAGGATAGGATAGAGGATAGGATAGGATAGGATAGAAGGATAGGATAGGATAGAGGATAGGATTGGATAGAGGATAGGATAGAGGATAGGACAGAGGATAGGATAGAGGATAGGATAGGATAGAGGATAGGATAGGATAGAGGATAGGATAGGATAGAGGATAGGATAGAGGATAGAATAGGATAGAGGATAGGATAGGATAGAGGATAGGATAGGATAGAGGATCGGATAGAAGATAGGATAGGATAGAGGATAGGATAGGATAGAGGATAGTATATGATAGAGGATAGGATAGAATAGAGGATAGGATAGGATTGAGGATAGGATAGGATAGAGGATAGGATAGAGGATAGGATAGAGGATAGGATAGGATAGAGGATAGGATAGGATAGAGGAAAGGATATAATAGAGGATAGGATAGGTAATTGGTTAGGATAGAGGATAGGATAAGGTAGAGGATAGTATAGGATAGAGGATGGGATAGGATAGAGGATAGGATAGGATAAAGGATAGGATAGGATAGAGGATAGGATAGGATAGAGGATAGGATAGAGGATATGATAGAGGATAGGATAGGATAGAGGATTGGATAGGTAATTGGATAGGATAGAGTATACGATAAGGTAGAGGATAGGATAGGATAGAGGATATAATAGGATAGAGGATATAATAGGATAGAGGATAGGATAGGATAGAGGATAGGATACGAAAGAGGATAGGATAGGATAGAGGATAGGATAGAGGATAGGATAGAGGATAGGATAGAATGGAGTATAGGATAGGATAGAGGATAGGATAGGATAGAGGATAGGATAGGGTAGAGGATAGGATAGGATAGAGGATAGGATAGGATAGAGGATAGTATAGGATAGAGGATAGGATAGGATACAGGAAAGGATAGGATAGAGGATAGGATAGGTAATTGGATAGGATAGAGGATAGGATAAGGTAGAGGATAGTATAGGATAGAGGATAGGATAAAGGATAGGATAGGATAGAGGATAGGATAGGATAGAGGATAGGATAGGATAGAAGATAGGATAGGATAGAGGGTAGGATAGGATAGAGGATCGGATAGAGGATCGGATAGAGGATAGGATAGGATAGAGGATAGGATAGGATAGAGGATAGGATAGGATAGAAGATAGGATAGGATAGAGGGTAGGATAGGATAGAGGATAGGATAGGATAGAGGATAGGATAGGAAAGAGGAGAGGATAGGATAGAGGATAGGATAGGATAGAGGATAGGATAGGAAAGAGGATAGGATAGGATACAGGATAGGATAAGATAGAGGATAATATAGGATAGAGGATAGGATAGGATAGAGGATAGGATAGGATAGAGGATAGGATAGGATAGAGGATAGGATAGGATAGAGGATAGGATAGGATAGGATAGAAGGATAGGATAGGATAGAGGATAGGATTGGATAGAGGATAGGATAGAGGATAGGATAGAGGATAGGATAGGATAGAGGATAGGATAGGATAGAGGATAGGATAGGATAGAGGATAGGATAGGATAGAGGATAGGATAGGATAGAGGATAGGATAGGATAGAGGATAGGATAGGATAGAGGATAGGATAGAGGATAGAATAGGATAGAGGATAGGATAGGATAGAGGATATGATAGGATAGATGATCGGATAGAATATAGGATAGGATAGAGGATAGGATAGGATAGAGGATAGTATATGATAGAGGATATGATAGAGGATAGGATAGAATAGAGGATAGGATAGGATTGAGGATAGGAGAGGATAGAGGATAGGATAGAGGATAGGATAGGATAGAGGATCTGATAGAGGATAGGATAGGATAGAGGAAAGGATATAATAGAGGATAGGATAAGATGGAGGATAATATAGGATAGAGGATAGGATAGGATAGAGGATAGGATAGGATAGAGGATAGGATAGGATAGAGGGTAGGATAGGATAGAGGATAGGATAGGATAGAGGATAGGATAGGATAGAGGATAGGATAGGATAGGATAGAAGGATATAATAGGATAGAGGATAGGATTGGATAGAGGATAGGATAGAGGATAGGATAGGATAGAGGATAGGATAGGATAGAGGATAGGATAGGATAGAGGATAGGGTAGGATAGAGGACAGGATAGGATAGAGGACAGGATAGGATAGAGGATAGGATTGGATAGAGGATAGGATAGAGGATAGGATAGAGGATAGGATAGAGGATAGGATAGGATACAGGATAGGATAGGATAGAGGACAGGATGGGATAGAGGACAGGATGGGATAGAGGATAGGATAGGGTAGAGGATAGGATAGGATAGAGTATACGATAGAGGATTGGATATGATAGAGGATAGGATTGAGGATACGATAGAGGACAGGATAGAGTATAGGATAAGATAGAGGATAGGATAGGATAGAGGATAGGATAGGATAGACGATCTGATAGAGGATAGAATAGGATGGAGGATAGGATAGGATAGAGGTTAGTATAGCATAGAGGATAGGATAGAATAGAGGATAGGATAGGATAAAGGATAGGATAGGATAGAGGATAGGATAGGATAGAGGATAGGATAGGATAGAGGATAGGATAGGATGGGATAGAGGATAGGATAGGATAGAGGTTATATAATAGGATTGAGGAAAGGATAGGATAGAGGATAGGATAGGATAGAGGATAAGATAGGATAGAGGATAGGATAGGATAGAGGATAGGATAGGATAGAGGATAGGATAGGATAGAGTGTACGATAGAGGATTGGATATGATAGAGGATAGGATAGAGGATACGATAGAGGATTGGATATGATAGAGGATAGGATAGACGATAGAATAGGATAGATGACATTATAGGATAGAGGATAGGATATGATAGAGTAAACGATATTATAGAGGATAAGATAGGGTAGAGGATAGGATAGAGGATAGGATAGGATAGAGGAGAGGATAGAGGATGGGATAGAGGATAGGATAGAGGATAGGATAGAGGATAGGATAAGATAGAGGATAGGATAGAGGATAGGATAGCATAGAGGGTAGTATAGGATAGAGGATAGCATAGGATAGAGGATAGGATAGGACAGAGGATAGGATAGAGTATAGGATAGAGAATAGGATAGGATATAGGATATTATAGGATAGAGGATAGGATAGGATAGTTGATAGGATATGATAGAGGATAGGATAGGATGGATGATAGGATATGATAGAGGATAGGATGGGATAAAGGATAGGATAGGATAGGATAGAGGATAGGATAGGATAGCCGATAGAGGATAGGAAGGATAATAGGATATGATAGAGGATAGGATAGGATAGAGGATAGGATAGGATAGAGGATAGGATAGGATAGAGGAAAGGATAGGATAGAGGATAGGATAGGATACAGGATAGGATAGGACAGAGGATAGCATAGGATAGAGGATAGGATAGGATAGAGGAAAGGATAGGATAGAGGATAGGATAGAGGATAGGATAGAGGATGGAGGATAGGATAGGATAGAGAATACGATACGATACAGGATAGGGTAGGATGGAGGATAGGATAGGATAGAGGATAGGATGGGATAGACGATAGAGGATGCGATGCATGATGGGATATGATAGCGGATAGGATAGGATAGAGGATAGTATAGGATAGAGGATAGGATAGGATACAGGAAAGGATAGGATAGAGGATAGGATAAGGTAGAAGATAGTATAGGATAGAGGATAGGATAGGATAGAGGATAGGATAGGATAAAGGATAGGATAGGATAGAGGATAGGATAGGATAGAGGATACGATAGGATAGAGGATAGGATAGGATAGAGGACAGGATAGGATAGAGGATAGGATTGGATAGAGGATAGGATAGAGGATAGGATAGAGGATAGGATAGAGGATAGGATAGGATACAGTATAGGATAGGATAGAGGACAGGATGGGATAGAGGATAGGATAGGATAGAGGATAGAATAGGATACAGGATATGATAGGATAGAGGATAGGATAGGATAGAGGATAGGATAGGATAGAGGATAGGATAGGATGGGATAGAGGATAGGATAGGATAGAGGTTATATAATAGGATTGAGGAAAGGATAGGATAGAGGATAGGATAGGATAGAGGATAGGATAGGATAGAGGATAGGATAGGATAGAGTGTACGATAGAGGATTGGATATGATAGAGGATAGGATAGAGGATACGATAGAGGATTGGATATGATAGAGGATAGGATAGACGATAGAATAGGATAGATGACATTATAGGATACAGGATAGGATATGATAGAGTAAACGATATTATAGAGGATAAGATAGGGTAGAGGATAGGATAGAGGATAGGATAGGATAGAGGATAGGATAGAGGATAGGATAGAGGATAGGATAGAGGATAGGATAAGATAGAGGATAGGATAGAGGATAGGATAGCATAGAGGGTAGTATAGGATAGAGGATAGCATAGGATAGAGGATAGGATAGGACAGAGGATAGGATAGAGTATAGGATAGAGAATAGGATAGGATATAGGATATTATAGGATAGAGGATAGGATAGGATAGAGGATAGGATAGGATGGATGATAGGATAAGTTAGAGGACTGGATACGTTAGGATAGAGGATAGGATAGGATAGACGATAGAGGATAGGATGGATAATAGGATATTATAGAGGATAGGATAAGATAGAGGATAGGATAGGATAGAGGATAGGATAGGATAGAGGATAGGATAGGATAGAGTATAGGATTGAGGATGAAGGATAGGATAGGATAGAGTATAGGATAGGATGGATGATAGGATATGATAGAGGATAGGATAGGAAAGAGGATAGGATAGGATAGAGGATAGGATAGGATAGAGGATCGGATAGAATATAGGATAGGATAGAGGATAGGATAGGATAGAGGATAGTATATGATAGAGGATATGATAGAGGATAGGATAGAATAGAGGATAGGATAGGATTGAGGACAGGATAGGATAGAGGATAGGATAGAGGATAGGATAGGATAGAGGATCGGATAGAGGATAGGATAGGATAGAGGAAAGGATATAATAGAGGATAGGATAAGATAGAGGATAATATAGGATAGAGGATAGGATAGGATAGAGGATAGGATAGGATAGAGGATAGGATAGGATAGAGGATAGGATAGGATAGAGGATAGGATAGGATAGGATAGAAGGATAGGATAGGATAGAGGATAGGATTGGATAGAGGATAGGATAGAGGATAGGATAGGATAGAGGATAGGATAGGATAGAGGATAGGATAGGATAGAGGATAGGGTAGGATAGAGGACAGGATAGGATAGAGGATAGGATTGGATAGAGGATAGGATAGAGGATAGGATAGAGGATAGGATAGAGGATAGGATAGGATACAGGATAGGATAGGATAGAGGATAGGATAGGATAGGATAGAGGACAGGATAGGATAGAGGATAGGATTGGATAGAGGATAGGATAGAGGATAGGATAGAGGATAGGATAGAGGATAGGATAGGATACAGGATAGGATAGGATAGAGGACAGGATGGGATAGAGGATAGGATAGGATAGAGGATAGAATAGGATACAGGATAGGATAGGATAGAGGATAGGATAGGATAGAGGATAGGATAGGATAGAGGATAGGATAGGATGGGATAGAGGATAGGATAGGATAGAGGTTATATAATAGGATTGAGGAAAGGATAGGATAGAGGATAGGATAGGATAGAGGATAAGATAGGATAGATTATAGGATAGGATAGAGGATAGGATAGAGGATAGGATAGAGGATAGGATAGAGGATAGGATAGGATACAGTATAGGATAGGATAGAGGACAGGATGGGATAGAGGATAGGATAGGATAGAGGATAGAATAGGATACAGGATAGGATAGGATAGAGGATAGGATAGGATAGAGGATAGGATAGGATAGAGGATAGGATAGGATGGGATAGAGGATAGGATAGGATAGAGGTTATATAATAGGATTGAGGAAAGGATAGGATAGAGGATAGGATAGGATAGAGGATAGGATAGGATAGAGGTTATATAATAGGATTGAGGAAAGGATAGGATAGAGGATAGGATAGGATAGAGGATAGGATAGGATAGAGGATAGGATAGGATAGAGTGTACGATAGAGGATTGGATATGATACAGGATAGGATAGAGGATACGATAGAGGATTGGATATGATAGAGGATAGGATAGACGATAGAATAGGATAGATGACATTATAGGATAGAGGATAGGATATGATAGAGTAAACGATATTATAGAGGATAAGATAGGGTAGAGGATAGGATAGAGGATAGGATAGGATAGAGGATAGGATAGAGGATAGGATAGAGGATAGGATAGAGGATAGGATAGAGGATAGGATAGCATAGAGGGTAGTATAGGATAGAGGATAGCATAGGATAGAGGATAGGATAGGACAGAGGATAGGATAGAGTATAGGATAGAGAATAGGATAGGATATAGGATATTATAGGATAGAGGATAGGATAGGATAGAGGATAGGATAGGATGGATGATAGGATAAGTTAGAGGACTGGATACGTTAGGATAGAGGATAGGATAGGATAGACGATAGAGGATAGGATGGATAATAGGATATTATAGAGGATAGGATAAGATAGAGGATAGGATAGGATAGAGGATAGGATAGGATAGAGGATAGGATAGGATAGAGTATAGGATGGAGGATGGAGGATAGGATAGGATAGAGTATAGGATAGGATGGATGATAGCATATGATAGAGGATAGGATAGGAAAGAGGATAGGATAGGATAGAGGATAGGATAGGATAGAGGATCGGATAGAATATAGGATAGGATAGAGGATAGGATAGGATAGAGGATAGTATATGATAGAGGATATGATAGAGGATAGGATAGAATAGAGGATAGGATAGGATTGAGGATAGGATAGGATAGAGGATAGGATAGAGGATAGGATAGGATAGAGGATCGGATAGAGGATAGGATAGGATAGAGGAAAGGATATAATAGAGGATAGGATAAGATAGAGGATAATATAGGATAGAGGATAGGATAGGATAGAGGATAGGATAGGATAGAGGATAGGATAGGATAGAGGATAGGATAGGATAGAGGATAGGATAGGATAGAGGATAGGATAGGATAGAGGATAGGATAGGATAGGATAGAAGGATAGGATAGGATAGAGGATAGGATTGGATAGAGGATAGGATAGGATAGAGGATAGGATAGGATAGAGGATAGGGTAGGATAGAGGACAGGATAGGATAGAGGATAGGATTGGATAGAGGATAGGATAGAGGATAGGATAGAGGATAGGATAGAGGATAGGATAGGATACAGGATAGGATAGGATAGAGGATAGGATAGGATAGGATAGAGGACAGGATAGGATAGAGGATAGGATTGGATAGAGGATAGGATAGAGGATAGGATAGAGGATAGGATAGAGGATAGGATAGGATACAGGATAGGATAGGATAGAGGACAGGATGGGATAGAGGATAGGATAGGATAGAGGATAGAATAGGATACAGGATAGGATAGGATAGAGGATAGGATAGGATAGAGGATAGGATAGGATGGGATAGAGGATAGGATAGGATAGAGGTTATATAATAGGATTGAGGAAAGGATAGGATAGAGGATAGGATAGGATAGAGGATAAGATAGGATAGATTATAGGATAGGATAGAGGATAGGATAGGATAGAGGATAGGATAGGATAGAGTGTACGATAGAGGATTGGATATGATAGAGAATAGGATAGAGGATATGATAGAGGATTGGATATGATAGAGGATAGGATAGACGATAGAATAGGATAGATGACATTATAGGATAGAGGATAGGATATGATAGAGGATAGGATAGGATAGAGGATAGTATAGGATAGTGAATATGATAGGATATATGATATTATAGGATAGAGAATAGGATAGGATAGAGGATACGATAATATAGAGGATAGGATAGGATAGAGGATAGGATAGGGGATTGGATAGGATAGGATAGAGGATAGTATAGGATAGAGAATAGGATAGGATATATGATATTATAGTATAGAGAATAGGATAGGATAGAGGATACGATAATATAGGGGATAGGATAGGGGATTGGATAGGATAGGATAGAGGATACGATATTATAGAGGATACGATAGGATAGAGGATAGGATAGGATAGAGGATAGGATAGGATAGAGGATAGGATATTATAGAGGATAGGATAAGATAGAGGATAGGATAGGATAGAGGATACGATATTGTAGAGGATAGAATAAGATAGAGGATAGGATAGGATACAGGATAGGATAGGATATAGGATAGAATAGGATAGAGGATAGTATAGGATAGAGAATATGATAGGATATATGATATTATAGGATAGAGAATAGGATAGGATAGAGGATACGATAATATAGAGGACAGGATAGGATAGAGGATAGGATAGGATAGAGGATAGGATAGGGGATTGGATAGGATAGAATAGAGGATAGGATAGGACAGAGGATAGGGTAGGATAGAGGATAGAGTATAGAGGATAGGATATGATACAGGATAGGATGGGATAGAGGGTATGATATTATAGAGGATACGATAGGATAGAGGATAGGATAGGATAGAGGATAGGATAGGATGGATGATAGGATAAGTTAGAGGACAGGATACGTTAGGATAGAGGATAGGATAGGATAGACGATAGAGGATAGGATAGAGAATAGGATATTATAGAGGATAGGATAAGATAGAGGATAGGATAGGATAGAGGATAGGATAGGATAGAGTATATTATAGAGGATGGAGGATAGGATAGGATAGAGGATAGGATAGGATGGATGATAGGATATGATAGAGGATAGGATAGGATAGATGATAAGATAGGATAGAGGATAGGATTGGATAGAGTTTAGGATAGAGGACAGGATATGATAGAGGATAGGATAGGATATAGGAGAGGATGGGATAGAGGATAGGATAGGATACAGGATAGGATAGAATTTAGGATGGGATAGGATAGAGGATAGGATAGGATAGAGGATAAGATAGGATAGAGGATAGGATATAGGATATTATAGAGGATACGATAGGATAGAGGATAGGATAGGATAGAGGATAGTATAGGATAGTGAATATGATAGGATATATGATATTATAGGATAGAGAATAGGATAGGATAGAGGATACGATAATATAGAGGATAGGATAGGATAGAGGATAGGATAGGGGATTGGATAGGATAGGATAGAGGATAGTATAGGATAGAGAATAGGATAGGATATATGATATTATAGTATAGAGAATAGGATAGGATAGAGGATACGATAATATAGGGGATAGGATAGGGGATTGGATAGGATAGGATAGAGGATACGATATTATAGAGGATACGATAGGATAGAGGATAGGATAGGATAGAGGATAGGATAGGATAGAGGATAGGATATTATAGAGGATAGGATAAGATAGAGGATAGGATAGGATAGAGGATACGATATTGTAGAGGATAGAATAAGATAGAGGATAGGATAGGATACAGGATAGGATAGGATATAGGATAGAATAGGATAGAGGATAGTATAGGATAGAGAATATGATAGGATATATGATATTATAGGATAGAGAATAGGATAGGATAGAGGATACGATAATATAGAGGATAGGACAGGATAGAGGATAGGATAGGATAGAGGATAGGATAGGGGATTGGATAGGATAGAATAGAGGATAGGATAGGACAGAGGATAGGGTAGGATAGAGGATAGAGTATAGAGGATAGGATATGATACAGGATAGGATGGGATAGAGGGTATGATATTATAGAGGATACGATAGGATAGAGGATAGGATAGGATAGAGGATAGGATAGGATGGATGATAGGATAAGTTAGAGGACAGGATACGTTAGGATAGAGGATAGGATAGGATAGACGATAGAGGATAGGATAGAGAATAGGATATTATAGAGGATAGGATAAGATAGAGGATAGGATAGGATAGAGGATAGGATAGGATAGAGTATATTATAGAGGATGGAGGATAGGATAGGATAGAGGATAGGATAGGATAGATGATAAGATAGGATAGAGGATAGGATAGGACAGAGGATAGGATAGAGTATAGGATAGAGGATGCAGGATAGGAT
This sequence comes from Halictus rubicundus, assembly GCF_050948215.1. Taxonomy (NCBI): domain Eukaryota; kingdom Metazoa; phylum Arthropoda; class Insecta; order Hymenoptera; family Halictidae; genus Halictus; species Halictus rubicundus. Next base: position 91,764 of record NW_027488722.1, on the reverse strand, counting down.
AGGATAGAGGATAGGATAGTATAGAGTATAGGATAGGATACAGAATACGATAGGATATAGGATAGGATAGGATAGAGGATAGGATAGGATAGAGGAAAGGATAGGATAGAGGATAGGATATAATAGAGGATAGGATAGGACAGAGGATAGGATAGAGTATAGGATAGAGGATGCAGGATAGGATAGGATAGAGGATAGGATAGTATAGAGTATAGGATAGGATACAGAATAGGATAGGATATAGGATAGAGAATAATACATGATATAGGATAGAGAATAGGATAGGATATAGGATATTATAGGATAGAGGATAGGATAGGATAGAGGATAGGATAGGATGGATGATAGGATATGATAGAGGATAGGATAGGTTAGGATAGAGGATAGGATAGGATAGACGATAGAGGATAGGATGGATAATAGGATATTATAGAGGATAGGATAGGATAGAGGATAGGATAGGATAGAGGATAGGATAGGGTAGAGGATAGGATAGGTTAGAGGATAGGATGAGATAGACGATAGAGGATGCGATGCATGATAGGATATGATAGAGGATAGGAAAGGACAGAGGATAGGGTAGGATAGAGGATAGAGTATAGAGGATAGGATATGATACAGGATAGGATGGGATAGAGGGTATGATATTATAGAGGATACGATAGGATAGAGGATAGGATAGGATAGAGGATAGGATAGGATGGATGATAGGATAAGTTGGAGGACAGGATACGTTAGGATAGAGGATAGGATAGGATAGACGATAGAGGATAGGATAGAGAATAGGATATTATAGAGGATAGGATAAGATAGAGGATAGGATAGGATAGAGGATAGGATAGGATAGAGTATATTATAGAGGATGGAGGATAGGATAGGATAGAGGATAGGATAGGATGGATGATAGGATATGATAGAGGACAGGATAGGATAGATGATAAGATAGGATAGAGGATAGGATAGGACAGAGGATAGGATAGAGTATAGGATAGAGGATGCAGGATAGGATAGGATAGAGGATAGGATAGTATAGAGTATAGGATAGGATACAGAATACGATAGGATATAGGATAGGATAGGATAGAGGATAGGATAGGATAGAGGAAAGGATAGGATAGAGGATAGGATAGGATAGAGGATAGGATAGGACGGAGGATAGGATAGAGTATAGGATAGAGGATGCAGGATAGGATAGGATAGAGGATAGGATAGTATAGAGTATAGGATAGGATACAGAATAGGATAGGATATAGGATAGAGAATAATATATGATATAGGATAGAGAATAGGATAGGATATAGGATATTATAGGATAGAGGATAGGATAGGATAGAGGATAGGATAGGATGGATGATAGGATATGATAGAGGATAGGATAGGTTAGGATAGAGGATAGGATAGGATAGACGATAGAGGATAGGATGGATAATAGGATATTATAGAGGATAGGATAGGATAGAGGATAGGATAGGATAGAGGATTCGATAGGGTAGAGGATAGGATAGGATAGAGGATAGGATGAGATAGACGATAGAGGATGCGATGCATGATAGGATATGATAGAGGATAGGATAGGATAGAGGATAGGATAGGATAGAGGATAGGATAGGATAGAGGATAGGATAGGATAGAGGATAGGATAATATAGAGGATAGGATAGGATAGAGGATAGGATAGGATAGAGGATAGGATAGAGGATAGGATAGGATAGAGGATAGGATAGGATAGAGGATATGATAGGATAGAGGATAGGATAGGATAGAGGATAGGATAGGATAGAGGATAGGATAGGATAGAGGGTAGTATAGGATAGAGGATAGGATAGGATAGAGGATAGGATAGGATAGAGGATAGGATAGGATAGAGGATAGGATAGGATAGAGGATAGGATAGGATAGAGGATAGGATAGGATAGAGGATAGGATAGGATAGAGGGTAGTATAGGATAGAGGATAGGATAGGATAGTTGATACGATATGATAGAGGATAGGATAGGATAGAGGGTAGTATAGGATACAGGATAGGATAGGATAGTTGATACGATATGATAGAGGATAGGATAGGATGGATGATAGGATATGATAGAGGATAGGATAGGTTAGGATAGAGGATAGGATAGGATAGACGATAGAGGATAGGATGGATAATAGGATATTATAGAGGATAGGATAGGATAGAGGAGAGGATGGGATAGAGGATAGGATAGGATAGAGGATAGTATAGGATAGAGTATAGGATAGAGGATGGAGGATAGGATAGGATAGAGGATAAGATAGGATAGAGGATAGGATAGGATGGATGATAGGATATGACAGAGGATAGGATAGTACAGAGTATATGATTGGATAGAGAATAGGATAGGATATAGGATATTATAGGATAGAGGATAGGATAGGATAGAGGATACGATATGATAGAGGATAGGGTAGGATGGAGGATAGGATAGGATAGAGGATAGGATAGGATAGAGGATACGATATGATACAGGATGGGGTAGGATGGAGGATAGGATAGGACAGAGGATAGTATAGAATTGAGAATAGGATAGAGTATATGATAGAGGATGGAGGATAGGATAGGATAGAGGATATGATAGGATAGAGTATAGGATAGAGTATAGGATAGAGGATGGAGGATAGGATAGGATAGAGGATAGGATAGGATGGATGATAGGATATGATAGAGGATAGGATAGGATAGACGATAGAGGATAGGAAGGATAATAGGATATGAGAGAGGATAGGATAGGATAGAGGAGAGGATGGGATAGAGGATAGGATAGGATAGAGGATAGGATAGGATAGAGTATAGGATAGAGGATGGAGGATAGGATAGGATAGAGGATGAGATAGGATAGAGGATAGGATAGGATGGATGATAGGATATGACAGAGGATAGGATAGTACAGAGTATATGATTGGATAGAGAATAGGATAGGATATAGGATATTATAGGATAGAGGATAGGATAGGATAGAGGATACGATATGATAGAGGATGGGGTAGGATGGAGGATAGGATAGGACAGAGGATAGGGTAGAATTGAGAATAGGATAGAGTATATGATAGAGGATGGAGGATAGGATAGGATAGAGGATATGATAGGATAGAGTATAGGATAGAGTATAGGATAGAGGATGGAGGATAGGATAGGATAGAGGATAGGATAGGATGGATGATAGGATATGATAGAGGATAGGATAGGATAGACGATAGAGGATAGGAAGGATAATAGGATATGAGAGAGGATAGGAAGGATAATAGGATATGAGAGAGGATAGGATAGGATAGAGGATAGGATAGGATAGAGGATAGGACAGGATGGATGATAGGATATGACAGAGGATAGGATAGTATAGGGTATAGGATTGGATAGAGAATAGGATGGGATATAGGATAGATAATAGGATAGGATAGAGGATAGGATAAGGTAAAGGATAAGATAGGATAGAGGATAGGATAGGATGGATGACAGGATATGACAGAGGATAGGATAGTATAGAGTATAGGATTGGATAGAGAATAGGATAGGATTGGGATAGATAGATAGGATAGATAATAGAGGATAGGATAGGATAGAGGATACGATATGATAGAGAATAGGGTAGGATGGAGGATAGGATAGGATAGAGGATAGGATAAGATAGAGGATAGGATAGGATAGAGGATAGGATAGGATAGAGTATATTATAGAGGATGGAGGATAGGATAGGATAGAGGATAGGATAGGATAGAGGGTAGTATAGGATAGAGGATAGGATAGGATAGAGGATAGGATAGGATAGAGGATAGGATAGGATAGAGGATAGGATAGGATAGAGGATAGGATAGGATAGAGGATAGGATAGGATAGAGGATAGGATAGGATAGAGGGTAGTATAGGATAGAGGATAGGATAGGATAGTTGATACGATATGATAGAGGATAGGATAGGATAGAGGGTAGTATAGGATACAGGATAGGATAGGATAGTTGATACGATATGATAGAGGATAGGATAGGATGGATGATAGGATATGATAGAGGATAGGATAGGTTAGGATAGAGGATAGGATAGGATAGACGATAGAGGATAGGATGGATAATAGGATATTATAGAGGATAGGATAGGATAGAGGAGAGGATGGGATAGAGGATAGGATAGGATAGAGGATAGTATAGGATAGAGTATAGGATAGAGGATGGAGGATAGGATAGGATAGAGGATAAGATAGGATAGAGGATAGGATAGGATGGATGATAGGATATGACAGAGGATAGGATAGTACAGAGTATATGATTGGATAGAGAATAGGATAGGATATAGGATATTATAGGATAGAGGATAGGATAGGATAGAGGATACGATATGATAGAGGATAGGGTAGGATGGAGGATAGGATAGGATAGAGGATAGGATAGGATAGAGGATACGATATGATACAGGATGGGGTAGGATGGAGGATAGGATAGGACAGAGGATAGTATAGAATTGAGAATAGGATAGAGTATATGATAGAGGATGGAGGATAGGATAGGATAGAGGATATGATAGGATAGAGTATAGGATAGAGTATAGGATAGAGGATGGAGGATAGGATAGGAAAGAGGATAGGATAGGATGGATGATAGGATATGATAGAGGATAGGATAGGATAGACGATAGAGGATAGGAAGGATAATAGGATATGAGAGAGGATAGGATAGGATAGAGGAGAGGATGGGATAGAGGATAGGATAGGATAGAGGATAGGATAGGATAGAGTATAGGATAGAGGATGGAGGATAGGATAGGATAGAGGATGAGATAGGATAGAGGATAGGATAGGATGGATGATAGGATATGACAGAGGATAGGATAGTACAGAGTATATGATTGGATAGAGAATAGGATAGGATATAGGATATTATAGGATAGAGGATAGGATAGGATAGAGGATACGATATGATAGAGGATGGGGTAGGATGGAGGATAGGATAGGACAGAGGATAGGGTAGAATTGAGAATAGGATAGAGTATATGATAGAGGATGGAGGATAGGATAGGATAGAGGATATGATAGGATAGAGTATAGGATAGAGTATAGGATAGAGGATGGAGGATAGGATAGGATAGAGGATAGGATAGGATGGATGATAGGATATGATAGAGGATAGGATAGGATAGACGATAGAGGATAGGAAGGATAATAGGATATGAGAGAGGATAGGAAGGATAATAGGATATGAGAGAGGATAGGATAGGATAGAGGATAGGATAGGATAGAGGATAGGACAGGATGGATGATAGGATATGACAGAGGATAGGATAGTATAGGGTATAGGATTGGATAGAGAATAGGATGGGATATAGGATAGATAATAGGATAGGATAGAGGATAGGATAAGGTAAAGGATAAGATAGGATAGAGGATAGGATAGGATGGATGACAGGATATGACAGAGGATAGGATAGTATAGAGTATAGGATTGGATAGAGAATAGGATAGGATTGGGATAGATAGATAGGATAGATAATAGAGGATAGGATAGGATAGAGGATACGATATGATAGAGAATAGGGTAGGATGGAGGATAGGATAGGATAGAGGATAGGATAAGATAGAGGATAGGATAGGATAGAGGATAGGATAGGATAGAGTATATTATAGAGGATGGAGGATAGGATAGGATAGAGGATAGGATAGGATAGATGATAAGATAGGATAGAGGATAGGATAGGACAGAGGATAGGATAGAGTATAGGATAGAGGATGCAGGATAGGATAGGATAGAGGATAGGATAGTATAGAGTATAGGATAGGATACAGAATACGATAGGATATAGGATAGGATAGGATAGAGGATAGGATAGGATAGAGGAAAGGATAGGATAGAGGATAGGATATAATAGAGGATAGGATAGGACAGAGGATAGGATAGAGTATAGGATAGAGGATGCAGGATAGGATAGGATAGAGGATAGGATAGTATAGAGTATAGGATAGGATACAGAATAGGATAGGATATAGGATAGAGAATAATACATGATATAGGATAGAGAATAGGATAGGATATAGGATATTATAGGATAGAGGATAGGATAGGATAGAGGATAGGATAGGATGGATGATAGGATATGATAGAGGATAGGATAGGTTAGGATAGAGGATAGGATAGGATAGACGATAGAGGATAGGATGGATAATAGGATATTATAGAGGATAGGATAGGATAGAGGATAGGATAGGATAGAGGATAGGATAGGGTAGAGGATAGGATAGGTTAGAGGATAGGATGAGATAGACGATAGAGGATGCGATGCATGATAGGATATGATAGAGGATAGGATAGGATAGAGGATAGGATAGGATAGAGGATACGATATTATAGAGGATACGATAGGATAGAGGATAGGATAGGATAGAGGATAGGATAGGATAGAGGATAGGATATTATAGAGGATAGGATAAGATAGAGGATAGGATAGGATAGAGGATACGATATTGTAGAGGATAGAATAAGATAGAGGATAGGATAGGATACAGGATAGGATAGGATATAGGATAGAATAGGATAGAGGATAGTATAGGATAGAGAATATGATAGGATATATGATATTATAGGATAGAGAATAGGATAGGATAGAGGATACGATAATATAGAGGATAGGATAGGATAGAGGATAGGATAGGATAGAGGATAGGATAGGGGATTGGATAGGATAGAATAGAGGATAGGAAAGGACAGAGGATAGGGTAGGATAGAGGATAGAGTATAGAGGATAGGATATGATACAGGATAGGATGGGATAGAGGGTATGATATTATAGAGGATACGATAGGATAGAGGATAGGATAGGATAGAGGATAGGATAGGATGGATGATAGGATAAGTTGGAGGACAGGATACGTTAGGATAGAGGATAGGATAGGATAGACGATAGAGGATAGGATAGAGAATAGGATATTATAGAGGATAGGATAAGATAGAGGATAGGATAGGATAGAGGATAGGATAGGATAGAGTATATTATAGAGGATGGAGGATAGGATAGGATAGAGGATAGGATAGGATGGATGATAGGATATGATAGAGGACAGGATAGGATAGATGATAAGATAGGATAGAGGATAGGATAGGACAGAGGATAGGATAGAGTATAGGATAGAGGATGCAGGATAGGATAGGATAGAGGATAGGATAGTATAGAGTATAGGATAGGATACAGAATACGATAGGATATAGGATAGGATAGGATAGAGGATAGGATAGGATAGAGGAAAGGATAGGATAGAGGATAGGATAGGATAGAGGATAGGATAGGACGGAGGATAGGATAGAGTATAGGATAGAGGATGCAGGATAGGATAGGATAGAGGATAGGATAGTATAGAGTATAGGATAGGATACAGAATAGGATAGGATATAGGATAGAGAATAATATATGATATAGGATAGAGAATAGGATAGGATATAGGATATTATAGGATAGAGGATAGGATAGGATAGAGGATAGGATAGGATGGATGATAGCATATGATAGAGGATAGGATAGGTTAGGATAGAGGATAGGATAGGATAGACGATAGAGGATAGGATGGATAATAGGATATTATAGAGGATAGGATAGGATAGAGGATAGGATAGGATAGAGGATTCGATAGGGTAGAGGATAGGATAGGATAGAGGATAGGATGAGATAGACGATAGAGGATGCGATGCATGATAGGATATGATAGAGGATAGGATAGGATAGAGGATAGGATAGGATAGAGGATAGGATAATATAGAGGATAGGATAGGATAGAGGATAGGATAGGATAGAGGATAGGATAGAGGATAGGATAGGATAGAGGATAGGATAGGATAGAGGATATGATAGGATAGAGGATAGGATAGGATAGAGGATAGGATAGGATAGAGGATAGGATAGGATAGAGGGTAGTATAGGATAGAGGATAGGATAGGATAGAGGATAGGATAGGATAGAGGATAGGATAGGATAGAGGATAGGATAGGATAGAGGATAGGATAGGATAGAGGATAGGATAGGATAGAGGATAGGATAGGATAGAGGGTAGTATAGGATAGAGGATAGGATAGGATAGTTGATACGATATGATAGAGGATAGGATAGGATAGAGGGTAGTATAGGATACAGGATTGGATAGGATAGTTGATACGATATGATAGAGGATAGGATAGGATGGATGATAGGATATGATAGAGGATAGGATAGGTTAGGATAGAGGATAGGATAGGATAGACGATAGAGGATAGGATGGATAATAGGATATTATAGAGGATAGGATAGGATAGAGGAGAGGATGGGATAGAGGATAGGATAGGATAGAGGATAGGATAGGATAGAGTATAGGATAGAGGATGGAGGATAGGATAGGATAGAGGATAAGATAGGATAGAGGATAGGATAGGATGGATGATAGGATATGACAGAGGATAGGATAGTACAGAGTATATGATTGGATAGAGAATAGGATAGGATATAGGATATTATAGGATAGAGGATAGGATAGGATAGAGGATACGATATGATAGAGGATAGGGTAGGATGGAGGATAGGATAGGATAGAGGATAGGATAGGATAGAGGATACGATATGATACAGGATGGGGTAGGATGGAGGATAGGATAGGACAGAGGATAGTATAGAATTGAGAATAGGATAGAGTATATGATAGAGGATGGAGGATAGGATAGGATAGAGGATATGATAGGATAGAGTATAGGATAGAGTATAGGATAGAGGATGGAGGATAGGATAGGATAGAGGATAGGATAGGATGGATGATAGGATATGATAGAGGATAGGATAGGATAGACGATAGAGGATAGGAAGGATAATAGGATATGAGAGAGGATAGGATAGGATAGAGGAGAGGATGGGATAGAGGATAGGATAGGATAGAGGATAGGATAGGATAGAGTATAGGATAGAGGATGGAGGATAGGATAGGATAGAGGATGAGATAGGATAGAGGATAGGATAGGATGGATGATAGGATATGACAGAGGATAGGATAGTACAGAGTATATGATTGGATAGAGAATAGGATAGGATATAGGATATTATAGGATAGAGGATAGGATAGGATAGAGGATACGATATGATAGAGGATGGGGTAGGATGGAGGATAGGATAGGACAGAGGATAGGGTAGAATTGAGAATAGGATAGAGTATATGATAGAGGATGGAGGATAGGATAGGATAGAGGATATGATAGGATAGAGTATAGGATAGAGTATAGGATAGAGGATGGAGGATAGGATAGGATAGAGGATAGGATAGGATGGATGATAGGATATGATAGAGGATAGGATAGGATAGACGATAGAGGATAGGAAGGATAATAGGATATGAGAGAGGATAGGAAGGATAATAGGATATGAGAGAGGATAGGATAGGATAGAGGATAGGATAGGATAGAGGATAGGACAGGATGGATGATAGGATATGACAGAGGATAGGATAGTATAGGGTATAGGATTGGATAGAGAATAGGATGGGATATAGGATAGATAATAGGATAGGATAGAGGATAGGATAAGGTAAAGGATAAGATAGGATAGAGGATAGGATAGGATGGATGACAGGATATGACAGAGGATAGGATAGTATAGAGTATAGGATTGGATAGAGAATAGGATAGGATTGGGATAGATAGATAGGATAGATAATAGAGGATAGGATAGGATAGAGGATACGATATGATAGAGAATAGGGTAGGATGGAGGATAGGATAGGATAGAGGATAGGATAGGATTGATGATAGGATAGGATAGAGGATAGGATAGAGTATAGGATAGAGGATGCAGGATAGGATAGGATAGAGGATAGGATAGTATAGAGTATAGGATATGATAGGATAGAGGATAGGATGGAGGATAGGATAGGATAGAGGATACGATATGACAGAGGATAGGATAGGATAGACGATAGAGGATGCGATGGATGATAGGATAGGATAGAGGATAGGATAGAGGATAGGATAGGATAGAGGATAGGATAGGATAGAGTATACGATAGAGGATTGGATATGATAGAGGATAGGATAGAGGATACGATAGAGGATTGGATATGATAGAGGATAGGATAGAGGATAGAATAGGATAGATGATATTATAGGATAGAGGATAGGATATGATAGAGTAAACGATATTATAGAGGATAAGATAGGGTAGAGGATAGGATAGAGGATAGGATAGGATAGAGGATAGGATAGAGGATAGGATAGAGGATAGGATAGAGGATAGGATAAGATAGAGGATAGGATAGAGGATAGGATAATATAGAGGATAGGATAGGATAGAGGATAGTATAGGATAGAGAATATGATAGGATATATGATATTATAGGATAGAGAATAGGATAGGATAGAGGATACGATAATATAGAGGATAGGATAGGATAGAGGATAGGATAGGATAGAGGATAGGATAGGGGATTGGATTGGATAGGATAGAGGATAGGATAGGATAGAGAATAGGGTAGGATAGAGGATAGAGTATAGAGGATAGGATATGATACAGGATAGGATAGGATAGAGGGTATGACATTATAGAGGATACGATAGGATAGAGGATAGGATAGGATAGAGCATAGTACAGGATAGAGAATAGGATAGGATATATGATATTACAGTATAGAGAATAGGATAGGATAGAGGATACGATAATATAGAGGATAGGATAGGATAGATGATAGGATAGGGGATTGGATAGGATAGGATGGAGGGTACGATATTATAGAGGATACGATAGGATAGACGATAGGATAGGATAGAGGATAGGGTAGGATAGAGGATAGGATAGGATAGGATAGGATAGAGGATAGGATAGGACAGAGGATAGGATAGGATAGAGGATAGGATAGGATAGAGGATAGGATAGGATGGGATAGAGGATAGGATAGGATACAGGATAGGATAGGATAGAGGATAGGATAGGATGGGATAGAGGATAGGATAGGATAGAGGTTATATAATAGGATTGAGGAAAGGATAGGATAGAGGATAGGATAGGATAGAGGATAGGATAGGATAGAGGATAGGATAGGATAGAGGATCGGATATAATAGAGGATTGGATAGGATAGAGGATAGGATAGGATAGAGGATCTAATAGAGGATAGGATAGGATAGAGGATAGGATAGGATAGAGGATAGGATAGGATAAAGGATAGGATAGGATAGAGGATAGGATAGGATAGAGGATAGGATAGGATAGAGGACAGGATAGGATAGAGGATAGGATTGGATAGAGGATAGGATAGAGGATAGGATAGAGGATAGGATAGAGGATAGGATAGAGGATAGGATAGAGGATAGGATAGAGGATAGGATAGAGGATAGGATAGAGGATAGGATAGGATACAGGATAGGATAGGATAGAGGACAGGATGGGATAGAGGACAGGATGGGATAGAGGATAGGATAGGATAGAGGATAGGATAGGATAGAGGATAGGATATAATAGAGGATTGGATAGGATAGAGGATAGGATAGGATAGAGGATAGGATAGGATAGAGGATAGGATAGAGGATAGGATAGGCTAGAGGACTGGATAGGATAGAGGATAGGATAGGATAGAGGATAGGATAGGATGGGATAGAGGATAGGATAGGATAGGATAGAGGATATAATAGGATTGAGGAAAGGATAGGATAGAGGATAGGATAGGATAGAGTATACGATAGAGGATTGGATATGATAGAGGATAGGATTGAGGATACGATAGAGGATAGGATAGAGGATAGGATAAGATAGAGGATAGGATATTATAGAGGATAGGATAGGATAGAGGATAGGATAGGATAGAGGATAGGATAGGATAGAGGACAGGATAGGATAGAGGATAGGATTGGATAGAGGATAGGATAGAGGATAGGATAGAGGATAGGATAGAGGATAGGATAGGATACAGGATAGGATAGGATAGAGGACAGGATGGGATAGAGGACAGGATGGGATAGAGGATAGGATAGGATAGAGGATAGGATAGGATAGAGGATAGGATAGGATAGAGGCTAGGATAGGATAGAGGATAGGATAGGATAGAGGATAGGATAGGATAGAGGATAGGATAGGATAGAGGATAGGATAGGATGGGATAGAGGATAGGGTAGGATGGAGGATATAATAGGATTGAGGAAAGGATAGGATAGAGGATAGGATAGGATAGAGTATACGATAGAGGATTGGATATGATAGAGGATAGGATTGAGGATACGATAGAGGACAGGATAGAGTATAGGATAAGATAGAGGATAGGATAGGATAGAGGATAGGATAGGATAGACGATCTGATAGAGGATAGAATAGGATGGAGGATAGGATAGGATAGAGGATAGGATAGGATAGAGGTTAGTATAGCATAGAGGATAGGATAGAATAGAGGATAGGATAGGATAAAGGATAGGATAGGATAGAGGATAGGATAGGATAGAATAGAGGATAGGATAGGATAAAGGATAGGATAGGATAAAGGATAGGATAGTGTAGAGGATAGGATAGGATAGGATAGAGGATAGGATAGGATAGAGGATAGTATAGGATAGAGGATAGGATAGGATACAGGAAAGGATAGGATAGAGGATAGGATAAGGTAGAAGATAGTATAGGATAGAGGATAGGATAGGATAGAGGATAGGATAGGATAAAGGATAGGATAGGATAGAGGATAGGATAGGATAGAGGATAGGATAGGATAGAGGGTAGGATAGGATAGAGGACAGGATAGGATAGAGGATAGGATTGGATAGAGGATAGGATAGAGGATAGGATAGAGGATAGGATAGAGGATAGTATAGGATACAGGATAGGATAGGATAGAGGACAGGATGGGATAGAGGATAGGATAGGATAGAGGATAGAATAGGATACAGGATAGGATAGGATAGAGGATAGGATAGGATAGACGATAGGATAGGATAGAGGATAGGATAGGATGGGATAGAGGATAGGATAGGATAGAGGTTATATAATAGGATTGAGGAAAGGATAGGATAGAGGATAGGATAGGATAGAGGATAAGATAGGATAGAGGATAGGATAGGATAGAGGATAGGATAGGATAGAGGAAAGGATAGGATAGAGTGTACGATAGAGGATTGGATATGATAGAGGATAGGATAGAGGATACGATAGAGGATTGGATATGATAGAGGATAGGATAGACGATAGAATAGGATAGATGACATTATAGGATAGAGGATAGGATATGATAGAGTAAACGATATTATAGAGGATGAGATAGGGTAGAGGATAGGATAGAGGATAGGATAGAGGATAGGATAGAGGATAGGATAGAGGTAGGATAAGATAGAGGATAGGATAGAGGATCGGATAGAGGATAGGATTGGATAGAGGATAGGATAGAGGATAGGATAGGATAGAGGATAGGATAGGATAGAGGATAGGATAGGATAGAGGATAGGATAGGATAGAGGATAGGATAGGATAGAGGACAGGATAGGATAGAGGATAGGATTGGATAGAGGATAGGATAGAGGATAGGATAGAGGATAGGATAGAGGATAGGATAGAGGATAGGATAGAGGATAGGATAGGATACAGGATAGGATAGGATAGAGGACAGGATGGGATAGAGGACAGGATGGGATAGAGGATAGGATAGGATAGAGGATAGGATAGGATAGAGGATAGGATATAATAGAGGATTGGATAGGATAGAGGATAGGATAGGATAGAGGCTAGGATAGGATAGAGGATAGGATAGGATAGAGGATAGGATAGGATAGAGGATAGGATAGGATAGAGGATAGGATAGGATGGGATAGAGGATAGGGTAGGATAGAGGATATAATAGGATTGAGGAAAGGATAGGATAGAGGATAGGATAGGATAGAGTATACGATAGAGGATTGGATATGATAGAGGATAGGATTGAGGATACGATAGAGGACAGGATAGAGTATAGGATAAGATAGAGGTTAGGATAGGATAGAGGATAGGATAGGATAGACGATCTGATAGAGGATAGAATAGGATGGAGGATAGGATAGGATAGAGGATAGGATAGGATAGAGGTTAGTATAGCATAGAGGATAGGATAGAATAGAGGATAGGATAGGATAAAGGATAGGATAGGATAGAGGATAGGATAGGATAGAATACAGGATAGGATAGGATAAAGGATAGGATAGGATAAAGGATAGGATAGGATAGAGGATAGGATAGGATAGGATAGAGGATAGGATAGGATAGAGGATAGTATAGGATAGAGGATAGGATAAGATACAGGAAAGGATAGGATAGAGGATAGGATAAGGTAGAAGATAGTATAGGATAGAGGATAGGATAGGATAGAGGATAGGATAGGATAAAGGATAAGATAGGATAGAGGATAGGATAGGATAGAGGATAGGATAGGATAGAGGATAGGATAGGATAGAGGACAGGATAGGATAGAGGATAGGATTGGATAGAGGATAGGATAGAGGATAGGATAGAGGATAGGATAGAGGATAGGATAGAGGATAGGATGGAGGATAGGATAGAGGATAGGATAGGATACAGGATAGGATAGGATAGAGGACAGGATGGGATAGAGGACAGGATGGGATAGAGGATAGGATAGGATAGAGGATAGGATAGGATAGAGGATAGGATAGGATAGAGGCTAGGATAGGATAGAGGATAGGATAGGATAGAGGATAGGATAGGATAGAGGATAGGATAGGATAGAGGATAGGATAGGATGGGATAGAGGATAGGGTAGGATAGAGGATATAATAGGATTGAGGAAAGGATAGGATAGAGGATAGGATAGGATAGAGTATACGATAGAGGATTGGATATGATAGAGGATAGGATTGAGGATACGATAGAGGACAGGATAGAGTATAGGATAAGATAGAGGATAGGATAGGATAGAGGATAGGATAGGATAGACGATCTGATAGAGGATAGAATAGGATGGAGGATAGGATAGGATAGAGGATGGGATAGGATAGAGGTTAGTATAGCATAGAGGATAGGATAGAATAGAGGATAGGATAGGATAAAGGATAGGATAGGATAGAGGATAGGATAGGATAGAATAGAGGATAGGATAGGATAAAGGATAGGATAGGATAAAGGACAGGATAGTGTAGAGGATAGGATAGGATAGGATAGAGGATAGGATAGGATAGAGGATAGTATAGGATAGAGGATAGGATAGGATACAGGAAAGGATAGGATAGAGGATAGGATAAGGTAGAAGATAGTATAGGATAGAGGATAGGATAGGATAGAGGATAGGATAGGATAAAGGATAGGATAGGATAGAGGATAGGATAGGATAGAGGATAGGATAGGATAGAGGGTAGGATAGGATAGAGGACAGGATAGGATAGAGGATAGGATTGGATAGAGGATAGGATAGAGGATAGGATAGAGGATAGGATAGAGGATAGTATAGGATACAGGATAGGATAGGATAGAGGACAGGATGGGATAGAGGATAGGATAGGATAGAGGATAGAATAGGATACAGGATAGGATAGGATAGAGGATAGGATAGGATAGACGATAGGATAGGATAGAGGATAGGATAGGATGGGATAGAGGATAGGATAGGATAGAGGTTATATAATAGGATTGAGGAAAGGATAGGATAGAGGATAGGATAGGATAGAGGATAAGATAGGATAGAGGATAGGATAGGATAGAGGATAGGATAGGATAGAGGATAGGATAGGATAGAGTGTACGATAGAGGATTGGATATGATAGAGGATAGGATAGAGGATACGATAGAGGATTGGATATGATAGAGGATAGGATAGACGATAGAATAGGATAGATGACATTATAGGATAGAGGATAGGATATGATAGAGTAAACGATATTATAGAGGATGAGATAGGGTAGAGGATAGCATAGAGGATAGGATAGAGGATAGGATAGAGGATAGGATAGAGGTAGGATAAGATAGAGGATAGGATAGAGGATCGGATAGAGGATAGGATAGGATAGAGGATAGGATATAATAGAGGATTGGATAGGATAGACGATAGAATAGGATAGATGACATTATAGGATAGAGGATAGGATATGATAGAGTAAACGATATTATAGAGGATAAGATAGGGTAGGGGATAGGATAGAGGATAGGATAGGATAGAGGATAGGATAGAGGATAGGATAGAGGATAGGATAGAGGATAGGATAAGATAGAGGATAGGATAGAGGATAGGATAAGATAGAGGATAGGATAGGATAGAGGATAGGATAGGAAAGAGGATAGGATAGGATACAGGATAGGATAAGATAGAGGATAATATAGGATAGAGGATAGGATAGGATAGAGGATAGGATAGGATAGAGGAAAGGATAGGATAGAGTGTACGATAGAGGATTGGATATGATAGAGGATAGGATAGAGGATACGATAGAGGATTGGATATGATAGAGGATAGGATAGACGATAGAATAGGATAGATGACATTATAGGATAGAGGATAGGATATGATAGAGTAAACGATATTATAGAGGATGAGATAGGGTAGAGGATAGGATAGAGGATAGGATAGAGGATAGGATAGAGGATAGGATAGAGGTAGGATAAGTTAGAGGATAGGATAGAGGATCGGATAGAGGATAGGATTGGATAGAGGATAGGATAGAGGATAGGATAGGATAGAGGATAGGATAGGATAGAGGATAGGATAGGATAGAGGATAGGATAGGATAGAGGATAGGATAGGATAGAGGACAGGATAGGATAGAGGATAGGATTGGATAGAGGATAGGATAGAGGATAGGATAGAGGATAGGATAGAGGATAGGATAGAGGATAGGATAGAGGATAGGATAGGATACAGGATAGGATAGGATAGAGGACAGGATGGGATAGAGGACAGGATGGGATAGAGGATAGGATAGGATAGAGGATAGGATAGGATAGAGGATAGGATATAATAGAGGATTGGATAGGATAGAGGATAGGATAGGATAGAGGCTAGGATAGGATAGAGGATAGGATAGGATAGAGGATAGGATAGGATAGAGGATAGGATAGGATAGAGGATAGGATAGGATGGGATAGAGGATAGGGTAGGATAGAGGATATAATAGGATTGAGGAAAGGATAGGATAGAGGATAGGATAGGATAGAGTATACGATAGAGGATTGGATATGATAGAGGATAGGATTGAGGATACGATAGAGGACAGGATAGAGTATAGGATAAGATAGAGGTTAGGATAGGATAGAGGATAGGATAGGATAGACGATCTGATAGAGGATAGAATAGGATGGAGGATAGGATAGGATAGAGGATAGGATAGGATAGAGGTTAGTATAGCATAGAGGATAGGATAGAATAGAGGATAGGATAGGATAAAGGATAGGATAGGATAGAGGATAGGATAGGATAGAATACAGGATAGGATAGGATAAAGGATAGGATAGGATAAAGGATAGGATAGGATAGAGGATAGGATAGGATAGGATAGAGGATAGGATAGGATAGAGGATAGTATAGGATAGAGGATAGGATAAGATACAGGAAAGGATAGGATAGAGGATAGGATAAGGTAGAAGATAGTATAGGATAGAGGATAGGATAGGATAGAGGATAGGATAGGATAAAGGATAAGATAGGATAGAGGATAGGATAGGATAGAGGATAGGATAGGATAGAGGATAGGATAGGATAGAGGACAGGATAGGATAGAGGATAGGATTGGATAGAGGATAGGATAGAGGATAGGATAGAGGATAGGATAGAGGATAGGATAGAGGATAGGATAGAGGATAGGATAGAGGATAGGATAGGATACAGGATAGGATAGGATAGAGGACAGGATGGGATAGAGGACAGGATGGGATAGAGGATAGGATAGGATAGAGGATAGGATAGGATAGAGGATAGGATAGGATAGAGGCTAGGATAGGATAGAGGATAGGATAGGATAGAGGATAGGATAGGATAGAGGATAGGATAGGATAGAGGATAGGATAGGATGGGATAGAGGATAGGGTAGGATAGAGGATATAATAGGATTGAGGAAAGGATAGGATAGAGGATAGGATAGGATAGAGTATACGATAGAGGATTGGATATGATAGAGGATAGGATTGAGGATACGATAGAGGGCAGGATAGAGTATAGGATAAGATAGAGGATAGGATAGGATAGAGGATAGGATAGGATAGACGATCTGATAGAGGATAGAATAGGATGGAGGATAGGATAGGATAGAGGATGGGATAGGATAGAGGTTAGTATAGCATAGAGGATAGGATAGAATAGAGGATAGGATAGGATAAAGGATAGGATAGGATAGAGGATAGGATAGGATAGAATAGAGGATAGGATAGGATAAAGGATAGGATAGGATAAAGGACAGGATAGTGTAGAGGATAGGATAGGATAGGATAGAGGATAGGATAGGATAGAGGATAGTATAGGATAGAGGATAGGATAGGATACAGGAAAGGATAGGATAGAGGATAGGATAAGGTAGAAGATAGTATAGGATAGAGGATAGGATAGGATAGAGGATAGGATAGGATAAAGGATAGGATAGGATAGAGGATAGGATAGGATAGAGGATAGGATAGGATAGAGGGTAGGATAGGATAGAGGACAGGATAGGATAGAGGATAGGATTGGATAGAGGATAGGATAGAGGATAGGATAGAGGATAGGATAGAGGATAGTATAGGATACAGGATAGGATAGGATAGAGGACAGGATGGGATAGAGGATAGGATAGGATAGAGGATAGAATAGGATACAGGATAGGATAGGATAGAGGATAGGATAGGATAGACGATAGGATAGGATAGAGGATAGGATAGGATGGGATAGAGGATAGGATAGGATAGAGGTTATATAATAGGATTGAGGAAAGGATAGGATAGAGGATAGGATAGGATAGAGGATAAGATAGGATAGAGGATAGGATAGGATAGAAGATAGGATAGGATAGAGGATAGGATAGGATAGAGTGTACGATAGAGGATTGGATATGATAGAGGATAGGATAGAGGATACGATAGAGGATTGGATATGATAGAGGATAGGATAGACGATAGAATAGGATAGATGACATTATAGGATAGAGGATAGGATATGATAGAGTAAACGATATTATAGAGGATGAGATAGGGTAGAGGATAGCATAGAGGATAGGATAGAGGATAGGATAGAGGATAGGATAGAGGTAGGATAAGATAGAGGATAGGATAGAGGATCGGATAGAGGATAGGATAGGATAGAGGATAGGATATAATAGAGGATTGGATAGGATAGACGATAGAATAGGATAGATGACATTATAGGATAGAGGATAGGATATGATAGAGTAAACGATATTATAGAGGATAAGATAGGGTAGGGGATAGGATAGAGGATAGGATAGGATAGAGGATAGGATAGAGGATAGGATAGAGGATAGGATAGAGGATAGGATAAGATAGAGGATAGGATAGAGGATAGGATAAGATAGAGGATAGGATAGGATAGAGGATAGGATAGGAAAGAGGATAGGATAGGATACAGGATAGGATAAGATAGAGGATAATATAGGATAGAGGATAGGATAGGATAGAGGATAGGATAGGATAGAGGATAGGATAGGATAGAGGATAGGATAGGATAGAGGATAGGATAGGATAGAGGATAGGATAGGATAGGATAGAAGGATAGGATAGGATAGAGGATAGGATTGGATAGAGGATAGGATAGAGGATAGGATAGGATAGAGGATAGGATAGGATAGAGGATAGGATAGGATAGAGGATAGGATAGGATAGAGGACAGGAAAGGATAGAGGATAGGATTGGATAGAGGATAGGATAGAGGATAGGATAGAGGATAGGATAGAGGATAGGATAGAGGATAGGATAGAGGATAGGATAGGATACAGGATAAGATAGGATAGAGGACAGGATGGGATAGAGGACAGGATGGGATAGAGGATAGGATAGGATAGAGGATAGGATAGGATAGAGGATAGGATATAATAGAGGATTGGATAGGATAGAGGATAGGATAGGATAGAGGCTAGGATAGGATAGAGTCTAGGATAGGATAGAGGATAGGATAGGATAGAGGATAGGATAGGATAGAGGATAGGATAGGATGGGATAGAGGATAGGGTAGGATAGAGGATATAATAGGATTGAGGAAAGGATAGGATAGAGGATAGGATAGGATAGAGTATACGATAGAGGATTGGATATGATAGAGGATAGGATTGAGGATACGATAGAGGACAGGATAGAGTATAGGATAAGATAGAGGTTAGGATAGGATAGAGGATAGGATAGGATAGACGATCTGATAGAGGATAGAATAGGATGGAGGATAGGATAGGATAGAGGATAGGATAGGATAGAGGTTAGTATAGCATAGAGGATAGGATAGAATAGAGGATAGGATAAGATAAAGGATAGGATAGGATAGAGGATAGGATAGGATAGAATACAGGATAGGATAGGATAAAGGATAGGATAGGATAAAGGATAGGATAGGATAGAGGATAGGATAGGATAGGATAGAGGATAGGATAGGATAGAGGATAGTATAGGATAGAGGATAGGATAGGAATGGATAGAGGATAGGATAGGATAGAGGTTATATAATAGGATTGAGGAAAGGATAGGATAGAGGATAGGATAGGATAGAGGATAAGATAGGATAGAGGACAGGATAGGATAGAGGATAGGATTGGATAGAGGATAGGATAGAGGATAGGATAGAGGATAGGATAGAGGATAGGATAGGATACAGGATAGGATAGGATAGAGGACAGGATGGGATAGAGGATAGGATAGGATAGAGGATAGAATAGGATACAGGATAGGATAGGATAGAGGATAGGATAGGATAGAGGATAGGATAGGATAGAGGATAGGATAGGAATGGATAGAGGATAGGATAGGATAGAGGTTATATAATAGGATTGAGGAAAGGATAGGATAGAGGATAGGATAGGATAGAGGATAAGATAGGATAGAGGATAGGATAGGATAGAGGATAGGATAGGATAGAGGATAGGATAGGATAGAGTGTACGATAGAGGATTGGATATGATAGAGGATAGGATAGAGGATACGATAGAGGATTGGATATGATAGAGGATAGGATAGACGACAGAATAGGATAGATGACATTATAGGATAGAGGATAGGATATGATAGAGTAAACGATATTATAGAGGATAAGATAGGGTAGAGGATAGGATAGAGGATAGGATAGGATAGAGGATAGGATAGAGGATAGGATAGAGGATAGGATAGAGAATAGGATAAGATAGAGGATAGGATAGAGGATAGGATAAGATAGAGGATAGGATAGGATAGAGGATTTGATAGGATAGAGGATCGGATAGAGGATAGGGTAGGATAGAGGATAGGATATAATTGAGGATTGGATAGGATAGAGGATAAGATAGGATAGAGGATCTAATAGAGGATAGGATAGGATAGAGGATAGGATAGGATAGAGGATAGGATCGGATAGAGGATAGGATAGGATAGAGGATAGGATAGGATAGAGGATAGGATAGGATAGAGAATAGGATGGGATAGAAGATAGGATAGGATAGAGGGTAGGATAGGGTAGAGGATAGGATAGGATAGAGGATAGGATAGGAAAGAGGGTAGGATAGGATAGGGGATGGAGTATAGGATAGGATAGAGGATAGGATAGGATAGAGGATAGAGTATAGGATAGGATAGAGGATAGGATAGGATAGAGGATAGGATATAATAGAGGATTGGATACGATAGACGATAGAATAGGATAGAGGATCTAATAGAGGATAGGATAGGATAGAGGATAGGATAGGATAGAGGATAGGATCGGATAGAGGATAGGATAGGATAGAGGATAGGATAGGATAGAGGATAGGATAGGATAGAGGATAGGATGGGATAGAAGATAGGATAGGATAGAGGGTAGGATAGAGGATAGGATAGAGGATAGGATAGAGGATAGGATAGAGGATAGGATAAGATAGAGGATAGGATAGAGGATAGGATAAGATAGAGGATAGGATAGGATAGAGGATAGGATAGGATAGAGGATCGGATAGAGGATAGGATAGGATAGAGGATAGGATATAATAGAGGATTGGATAGGATAGAGGATAGGATAGGATAGAGGATCTAATAGAGGATAGGATAGGATAGAGGATAGGATAGGAAAGAGGATAGGATCGGATAGAGGATAGGATAGGATAGAGGATAGGATCGGATAGAGGATAGGATAGGATAGAGGATAGGATAGGATAGAGGATAGGATAGGATAGAGGATAGGATGGGATAGAAGATAGGATAGGATAGAGGATAGGATCGGATAGAGGATAGGATAGGATAGAGGATAGGATCGGATAGAGGATAGGATAGGATAGAGGATAGGATAGGATAGAGGATAGGATAGAGGATAGAGGATAGAGTATAGGATAGGATAGAGGATAGGATAGGATAGAGGATAGAGTATAGGATAGGATAGAGGATAGGATAGGATAGAGGATAGGATATAATAGAGGATTGGATAGGATAGACGATAGAATAGGATAGATGACATTATAGGATAGAGGATAGGATATGATAGAGTAAACGATATTATAGAGGATAAGATAGGGTAGAGGATAGGATAGAGGATAGGATAGGATAGAGGATAGGATAGAGGATAGGATAGAGGATAGGATAGAGGATAGGATAAGATAGAGGATAGGATAGAGGATAGGATAAGATAGAGGATAGGATAGGATAGAGGATAGGATAGGATAGAGGATCGGATAGAGGATAGGATAGGATAGAGTAAACGATATTATAGAGGATGAGATAGGGTAGAGGATAGGATAGAGGATAGGATAGAGGATAGGATAGAGGATAGGATAGAGGTAGGATAAGATAGAGGATAGGATAGAGGATAGGATAGAGGATAGGATAGAGGATAGGATAGAGGATAGGATAGGATAGAGGATCGGATAGAGGATAGGATAGGATAGAGGATAGGATATAATAGAGGATTGGATAGGATAGACGATAGAATAGGATAGATGACATTATAGGATAGAGGATAGGATATGATAGAGTAAACGATATTATAGAGGATAAGATAGGGTAGAGGATAGGATAGAGGATAGGATAAGATAGAGGATAGGATAGAGGATAGGATAAGATAGAGGATAGGATAGGATAGAGGATAGGATAGGATAGTGGATAGGATGGGATAGAAGATAGGATAGGATAGAGGGTAGGATAGGATAGAGGATAGGATAGGATAGAGGATAGGATAGGAAAGAGGGTAGGATAGGATAGAGGATAGAGTATAGGTTAGGATAGAGGATAGGATAGGATAGAGGATAGAGTATAGGATAGGATAGAGGATAGGATAGGATAGAGGATAGGATATAATAGAGGATTGGATAGGATAGACGATAGAATAGGATAGATGACATTATAGGATAGAGGATAGGATATGATAGAGTAAACGATATTATAGAGGATAAGATAGGGTAGAGGATAGGATAGAGGATCTGATAGGATAGAGGATAGGATAGAGGATAGGATAGAGGATAGGATAGAGGATAGGATAAGATAGAGGATAGGATAGAGGATAGGATAAGATAGAGGATAGGATAGGATAGAGGATAGGATAGGATAGAGGATCGGATAGAGGATAGGATAGGATAGAGTAAACGATATTATAGAGGATGAGATAGGGTAGAGGATAGGATAGAGGATAGGATAGAGGATAGGATAGAGGATAGGATAGAGGTAGGATAAGATAGAGGATAGGATAGAGGATAGGATAGAGGATAGGATAGAGGATAGGATAGGATAGAGGATCGGATAGAGGATAGGATAGGATAGAGGATAGGATATAATAGAGGATTGGATAGGATAGACGATAGAATAGGATAGATGACATTATAGGATAGAGGATAGGATATGATAGAGTAAACGATATTATAGAGGATAAGATAGGGTAGAGGATAGGATAGAGGATAGGATAGGATAGAGGATAGGATAGAGGATCGGATAGAGGATAGGATAGAGGATAGGATAAGATAGAGGATAGGATAGAGAATAGGATAAGATAGAGGATAGGATAGGATAGAGGATAGGATAGGATAGAGGATCGGATAGAGGATAGGATAGGATAGAGGATAGGATATAATAGAGGATTGGATAGGATAGAGGATAGGATAGGATAGAGGATCTAATAGAGGATAGGATAGGATAGAGGATAGGATAGGATAGAGGATAGGATCGGATAGAGGATAGGATAGGATAGAGGATAGGATAGGATAGAGGATAGGATGGGATAGAAGATAGGATAGGATAGAGGGTAGGATAGGATAGAGGATAGGATAGGATAGAGGATAGGATAGGAAAGAGGGTAGGATAGGATAGAGGATAGAGTATAGGATAGGATAGAGGATAGGATAGGATAGAGGATAGAGTATAGGATAGGATAGAGGATAGGATAGGATAGAGGATAGGATATAATAGAGGATTGGATAGGATAGACGATAGAATAGGATAGATGACATTATAGGATAGAGGATAGGATATGATAGAGTAAACGATATTATAGAGGATAAGATAGGGTAGAGGATAGGATAGAGGATAGGATAGGATAGAGGATAGGATAGAGGATAGGATAGAGGATAGGATAGAGGATAGGATAAGATAGAGGATAGGATAGGATAGAGGATAGAATAGGATAGAGGATCGGATAGAGGATAGGATAGGATAGAGGATAGGATATAATAGAGGATTGGATAGGATAGAGGATAGGATAGGATAGAGGATCTAATAGAGGATCTAATAGAGGATAGGATAGGATAGAGGATAGGATCGGATAGAGGATAGGATAGGATAGAGGATAGGATAGGATAGAGGATAGGATAGGATAGAGGATACGATGGGATAGAAGATAGGATAGGATAGAGGGTAGGATAGGATAGAGGATAGGATAGGATAGAGGATAGGATAGGAAAGAGGGTAGGATAGGATAGAGGATAGGATAGAGGATAGGATAGAGGATAGGATAGAGGATAGGATAAGATAGAGGATAGGATAGAGGATAGGATAAGATAGAGGATAGGATAGGATAGAGGATAGGATAGGATAGAGGATCGGATAGAGGATAGGATAGGATAGAGTAAACGATATTATAGAGGATGAGATAGGGTAGAGGATAGGATAGAGGATAGGATAGAGGATAGGATAGAGGATAGGATAGAGGTAGGATAAGATAGAGGATAGGATAGAGGATAGGATAGAGGATAGGATAGAGGATAGGATAGAGGATAGGATAGGATAGAGGATCGGATAGAGGATAGGATAGGATAGAGGATAGGATATAATAGAGGATTGGATAGGATAGACGATAGAATAGGATAGATGACATTATAGGATAGAGGATAGGATATGATAGAGTAAACGATATTATAGAGGATAAGATAGGGTAGAGGATAGGATAGAGGATAGGATAAGATAGAGGATAGGATAGAGGATAGGATAAGATAGAGGATAGGATAGGATAGAGGATAGGATAGGATAGTGGATAGGATGGGATAGAAGATAGGATAGGATAGAGGGTAGGATAGGATAGAGGATAGGATAGGATAGAGGATAGGATAGGAAAGAGGTAGGATAGGATAGAGGATAGAGTATAGGTTAGGATAGAGGATAGGATAGGATAGAGGATAGAGTATAGGATAGGATAGAGGATAGGATAGGATAGAGGATAGGATATAATAGAGGATTGGATAGGATAGACGATAGAATAGGATAGATGACATTATAGGATAGAGGATAGGATATGATAGAGTAAACGATATTATAGAGGATAAGATAGGGTAGAGGATAGGATAGAGGATCTGATAGGATAGAGGATAGGATAGAGGATAGGATAGAGGATAGGATAGAGGATAGGATAAGATAGAGGATAGGATAGAGGATAGGATAAGATAGAGGATAGGATAGGATAGAGGATAGGATAGGATAGAGGATCGGATAGAGGATAGGATAGGATAGAGTAAACGATATTATAGAGGATGAGATAGGGTAGAGGATAGGATAGAGGATAGGATAGAGGATAGGATAGAGGATAGGATAGAGGTAGGATAAGATAGAGGATAGGATAGAGGATAGGATAGAGGATAGGATAGAGGATAGGATAGGATAGAGGATCGGATAGAGGATAGGATAGGATAGAGGATAGGATATAATAGAGGATTGGATAGGATAGACGATAGAATAGGATAGATGACATTATAGGATAGAGGATAGGATATGATAGAGTAAACGATATTATAGAGGATAAGATAGGGTAGAGGATAGGATAGAGGATAGGATAGGATAGAGGATAGGATAGAGGATCGGATAGAGGATAGGATAGAGGATAGGATAAGATAGAGGATAGGATAGAGAATAGGATAAGATAGAGGATAGGATAGGATAGAGGATAGGATAGGATAGAGGATCGGATAGAGGATAGGATAGGATAGAGGATAGGATATAATAGAGGATTGGATAGGATAGAGGATAGGATAGGATAGAGGATCTAATAGAGGATAGGATAGGATAGAGGATAGGATAGGATAGAGGATAGGATCGGATAGAGGATAGGATAGGATAGAGGATAGGATAGGATAGAGGATAGGATGGGATAGAAGATAGGATAGGATAGAGGGTAGGATAGGATAGAGGATAGGATAGGATAGAGGATAGGATAGGAAAGAGGGTAGGATAGGATAGAGGATAGAGTATAGGATAGGATAGAGGATAGGATAGGATAGAGGATAGAGTATAGGATAGGATAGAGGATAGGATAGGATAGAGGATAGGATATAATAGAGGATTGGATAGGATAGACGATAGAATAGGATAGATGACATTATAGGATAGAGGATAGGATATGATAGAGTAAACGATATTATAGAGGATAAGATAGGGTAGAGGATAGGATAGAGGATAGGATAGGATAGAGGATAGGATAGAGGATAGGATAGAGGATAGGATAGAGGATAGGATAAGATAGAGGATAGGATAGGATAGAGGATAGAATAGGATAGAGGATCGGATAGAGGATAGGATAGGATAGAGGATAGGATATAATAGAGGATTGGATAGGATAGAGGATAGGATAGGATAGAGGATCTAATAGAGGATCTAATAGAGGATAGGATAGGATAGAGGATAGGATCGGATAGAGGATAGGATAGGATAGAGGATAGGATAGGATAGAGGATAGGATAGGATAGAGGATACGATGGGATAGAAGATAGGATAGGATAGAGGGTAGGATAGGATAGAGGATAGGATAGGATAGAGGATAGGATAGGAAAGAGGGTAGGATAGGATAGAGGATAGAGTATAGGATAGGATAGAGGATAGGATAGGATAGAGGATAGAGTATAGGATAGGATAGAGGATAGGATAGAATACAGGATAGGATAGGATAGAGGATAATATAGGATAGAGGATAGGATAGGATAGAGGATAGGATAGGATAGAGGATAGGATAGGATAGAGGATAGGATAGGATAGAGGATATAATAGGATTGAGGAAAGGATAGGATAGAGGATAGGATAGGATAGAGGATAGGATAGGATAGAGGATAGGATAGGATAGAGGATAGGATTGAGGATACGAAAGAGGATAGGATTGAGGATACGAAAGAGGATAGGATAGAGGATAGGATAATATAGAGGATAGGATAGGATAGAGGATATGATAGGATAGATGATCGGATAGAGGATAGGATAGGATAGAGGATAGGATAGGAAAGAGGGTAGGATAGGATAGAGGATAGGATAGGATAGAGGATAGGATAGGATAGACGATCTGATAGAGGATAGAATAGGATGGAGGATAGGATAGGATAGAGGATAGGATAGGATAGAGGTTAGTATAGGATAGAGGATAGGATAGAATAGAGGATAGGATAGGATAAAGGATAGGATAGGATAGAGGATAGGATAGGATAGGATAGAGGATAGGATAGGATAGAGGATAGGATAAGGTAGAGGATAGTATAGGATAGAGGATAGGATAAAGGATAGGATAGGATAGAGGATAGGATAGGATAGAGGATAGGATAGGATAGAGGATAGGATAGGATAGAGGATAGGATAGGATAGAGGATAGGATAGGATAGAGGGTAGGATAGGATAGAGGATAGGATAGGATAGAGGATAGTGTAGGATAGAGGATAGGATAGGATACATGATAGGCTGGATTAGAGGATAGGATAGGATAGAGGATAGGATAGGATAGAGGATAGGATATGATAGATGATAGGATAGGATACGATAGAGGATAGGATAGAGGATCGGATAGAGGATAGGATAGGATAGAGGATCGGATAGAGGATCGGATAGAGGATATATTAGGATAGAGGATAGGATAGGCTAGAGGATAGGATACGAAAGAGGATAGGATATGATAGAGGATAGGATAGGATAGAGGACAGGATAGAGGATAGGATAGAGGATAGGATAGAATGGAGGATAGGATAGGATAGAGGATAGGATAGGATAGAGGATAGGATAGGGTAGAGGGTAGGATAGGATAGAGGATAGGATAGGATAGAGGATAGTATAGGATAGAGGATAGGATAGGATACAGGAAAGGATAGGATAGAGGATAGGATAGGTAATTGGATAGGATAGAGGATAGGATAAGGTAGAGGATAGTATAGGATAGAGGATAGGATAAAGGATAGGATAGGATAGAGGATAGGATAGGATAGAGGATAGGATAGGATAGAGGATAGGATAGGATAGAGGATAGGTTAGGATAGAGGGTAGGATAGGATAGAGGATAGGATAGGATAGAGGATAGTATAGGATAGAGGATAGGATAGGATACATGATAGGCTGGGTTAGAGGATAGGATCGGATAGAGGATAGGATAGGATAGAGGATCGGATAGAGGATCGGATAGAGGATAGGATAGGATAGAGGATAGGATAGGATAGAGGATAGGATAGGATAGAGGATAGGATAGGATAGAAGATAGGATAGGATAGAGAGTAGGATAGGATAGAGGATAGGATAGGATAGAGGATAGGATAGGAAAGAGGAGAGGATAGGATAGAGGATAGGATAGGATAGAGGATAGGAGAGGAAAGAGGATAGGATAGGATACAGGATAGGATAAGATAGAGGATAATATAGGATAGAGGATAGGATAGGATAGAGGATAGGATAGGATAGAGGATAGGATAGGATAGAGGATAGGATATGATAGAGGATAGGATAGGATAGGATAGAAGGATAGGATAGGATAGAGGATAGGATTGGATAGAGGATAGGATAGAGGATAGGATAGAGGATAGGATAGAGGATAGGATAGGATAGAGGATAGGATAGGATAGAGGATAGGATAGAGGATAGAATAGGATAGAGGATAGGATAGGATAGAGGATAGGATAGGATAGAGGATCGGATAGAAGATAGGATAGGATAGAGGATAGGATAGGATAGAGGATAGTATATGATAGAGGATAGGATAGAATAGAGGATAGGATAGGATTGAGGATAGGATAGGATAGAGGATAGGATAGAGGATAGGATAGAGGATAGGATAGAGGATAGGATAGGATAGAGGATCGGATAGAGGATAGAGTATAGGATAGGATAGAGGATAGGATAGGATAGAGGATAGAGTATAGGATAGGATAGAGGATAGGATAGAATACAGGATAGGATAGGATAGAGGATAATATAGGATAGAGGATAGGATAGGATAGAGGATAGGATAGGATAGGATAGAGGATAGGATAGGATAGAGGATAGGATAGGATAGAGGATATAATAGGATTGAGGAAAGGATAGGATAGAGGATAGGATAGGATAGAGGATAGGATAGGATAGAGGATAGGATAGGATAGAGGATAGTATAGGATAGAGGATAGGATAGGATACAGGAAAGGATAGGATAGAGGATAGGATAGGTAATTGGATAGGATAGAGGATAGGATAAGGTAGAGGATAGTATAGGATAGAGGATAGGATAAAGGATAGG
Organism: Halictus rubicundus; assembly: GCF_050948215.1. NCBI lineage: Eukaryota > Metazoa > Arthropoda > Insecta > Hymenoptera > Halictidae > Halictus > Halictus rubicundus. The sequence goes on along the minus strand of NW_027488722.1, from coordinate 61,767 downwards.
ATAGGATAGAGGATAGGATAGGATAGAGGATAGGATAGGATAGAGGATAGGATAGGATAGAGGATAGGTTAGGATAGAGGGTAGGATAGGATAGAGGATAGGATAGGATAGAGGATAGTATAGGATAGAGGATAGGATAGGATACATGATAGGCTGGGTTAGAGGATAGGATCGGATAGAGGATAGGATAGGATAGAGGATCGGATAGAGGATCGGATAGAGGATAGGATAGGATAGAGGATAGGATAGGATAGAGGATAGGATAGGATAGAGGATAGGATAGGATAGAAGATAGGATAGGATAGAGAGTAGGATAGGATAGAGGATAGGATAGGATAGAGGATAGGATAGGAAAGAGGAGAGGATAGGATAGAGGATAGGATAGGATAGAGGATAGGAGAGGAAAGAGGATAGGATAGGATACAGGATAGGATAAGATAGAGGATAATATAGGATAGAGGATAGGATAGGATAGAGGATAGGATAGGATAGAAGGATAGGATAGGATAGAGGATAGGATTGGATAGAGGATAGGATAGAGGATAGGATAGAGGATAGGATAGAGGATAGGATAGGATAGAGGATAGGATAGGATAGAGGATAGGATAGAGGATAGGATAAAGGATAGGATAGGATAGAGGATAGGATAGGATAGAGGATAGGATAGGATAGAGGATAGGATAGGATAGAGGATAGGATAGGATAGAGGGTAGGATAGGATAGAGGATAGGATAGGATAGAGGATAGTATAGGATAGAGGATAGGATAGGATACATGATAGGCTGGGTTAGAGGATAGGATCGGATAGAGGATAGGATGGGATAGAGGATCGGATAGGGGATCGGATAGAGGATAGGATAGGATAGAGGATAGGATAGGATAGAGGATAGGATAGGATAGAAGATAGGATAGGATAGAGAGTAGGATAGGATAGAGGATAGGATAGGATAGAGGATAGGATAGGAAAGAGGAGAGGATAGGATAGAGGATAGGATAGGATAGAGGATAGGAGAGGAAAGAGGATAGGATAGGATACAGGATAGGATAAGATAGAGGATAATATAGGATAGAGGATAGGATAGGATAGAGGATAGGATAGGATAGAGGATAGGATATTATAGAGGATAGGATAGGATACAGGATAGGATAGGAAAGAGGATAGGATAGGATACAGGATAGGATAGGATAGAGGATAGGATAGAGGATAGGATAGAGGATAGGATAGAGGATAGGATAGGATAGAGGATCGGATAGAGGATAGGATAGGATAGAGGAAAGGATATAATAGAGGATAGGATAGGTAATTGGATAGGAATGAGGATAGGATAAGGTAGAGGATAGTATAGGATAGAGGATGGGATAGGATAGAGGATAGGATAGGATAAAGGATAGGATAGGATAGAGGATAGGATAGGATAGAGGATAGGATAGGATAGAGGATAGGATAGAGGATATGATAGAGGATAGGATAGGATAGAGGATAGGATAGGATAGAGGATAGGATAGAGGATATGATAGAGGATAGGATAGGATAGAGGTTAGGATAGGATAGAGGATAGGATAGAGGATATGATAGAGGATAGGATAGGATAGAGGATTGGATAGGTAATTGGATAGGATAGAGTATACGATAAGGTAGAGGATAGGATAGGATAGAGGATATAATAGGATAGAGGATATAATAGGATAGAGGATAGGATAGGATAGAGGATAGGATACGAAAGAGGATAGGATAGGATAGAGGATAGGATAGGATAGAGGATAGGATAGAGGATAGGATAGAGGATAGGATAGAGGATAGGATAGAGGATAGGATAGAGTGGAGGATAGGATAGGATAGAGGATAGGATAGGATAGAGGATAGGATAGGGTAGAGGATAGGATAGGATAGAGGTTAGGATAGGATAGAGGATAGGATAGGATAGAGGATATGATAGGATAGAGGATAGGATAGGATAGAGGATAGGATAGGATTGAGGATAGGATAGGATAGAGGATAGGATAGGATAGAGGATAGGATAGAGGATATGATAGAGGATAGGATAGGATAGAGGATTGGATAGGTAATTGGATAGGATAGAGTATACGATAAGGTAGAGGATAGGATAGGATAGAGGATATAATAGGATAGAGGATATAATAGGATAGAGGATAGGATACGAAAGAGGATAGGATATGATAGAGGATAGGATAGGATAGAGGATAGGATAGAGGATAGGATAGAGGATAGGATAGAGTGGAGGATAGGATAGGATAGAGGATAGGATAGGATACAGGATAGGATAGGATAGAGGATAATATAGGATAGAGGATAGGATAGGATAGAGGATAGGATAGGATAGAGGATAGGATAGGATAGAGGATAGGATAGGATAGAGGATATAATAGGATAGAGGATATAATAGGATAGAGGATAGGATAGGATAGAGGATAGGATACGAAAGAGGATAGGATAGGATAGAGGATAGGATAGGATAGAGGATAGGATAGGATAGAGGATAGGATACGAAAGAGGATAGGATAGGATAGAGGATAGGATAGGATAGAGGATAGGATAGAGGATAGGATAGAGGATAGGATAGAGTGGAGGATAGGATAGGATAGAGGATAGGATAGGATAGAGGATAGGATAGGGTAGAGGATAGGATAGGATAGAGGATAGGATAGGATAGAGGATAGGATTGGATAGAGGATATGATAGGATAGAGGATAGGATAGGATAGAGGATAGGATAGGATAGAGGAAAGGATAGGATAGGATAGAGGATAGGATAAGGTAGAGGAAGTATAGGATAGAGGAGAGGATAAGATAGAGGATAGGATAGGATAGAGGATAGGATAGGATTGAGGATAGGATAGGATAGAGGATAGGATAGGATAGAGGATAGGATAGAGGATATGATAGAGGATAGGATAGGATAGAGGATTGGATAGGTAATTGGATAGGATAGAGTATACGATAAGGTAGAGGATAGGATAGGATAGAGGATATAATAGGATAGAGGATATAATAGGATAGAGGATAGGATAGGATAGAGGATAGGATACGAAAGAGGATAGGATAGGATAGAGGATAGGATAGGATAGAAGATAGGATAGAGGATAGGATAGAGGATAGGATAGAGGATAGGATAGAGTGGAGGATAGGATAGGATAGAGGATAGGATAGGATAGAGGATAGAGTAGGATAGAGGATAGAGTAGGATAGAGGATAGGATAGGATAGAGGATAGGATAGGATAGAGGATAGGATATGATAGTGGATAGGATAGGATAGAGGATAGGATAGGAAAGAGGATAGGATAGGATACAGGATAGGATAGGATAGAGGATAGGATAGAGGATAGGATAGAGGATAGGATAGGATAGAGGATCGGATAGAGGATAGGATAGGATAGAGGAAAGGATATAATAGAGGATAGGATAGGTAATTGGATAGGAATGAGGATAGGATAAGGTAGAGGATAGTATAGGATAGAGGATGGGATAGGATAGAGGATAGGATAGGATAAAGGATAGGATAGGATAGAGGATAGGATAGGATAGAGGATAGGATAGGATAGAGGATAGGATAGAGGATATGATAGAGGATAGGATAGGATAGAGGATAGGATAGGATAGAGGATAGGATAGAGGATATGATAGAGGATAGGATAGGATAGAGGTTAGGATAGGATAGAGGATAGGATAGAGGATATGATAGAGGATAGGATAGGATAGAGGATTGGATAGGTAATTGGATAGGATAGAGTATACGATAAGGTAGAGGATAGGATAGGATAGAGGATATAATAGGATAGAGGATATAATAGGATAGAGGATAGGATAGGATAGAGGATAGGATACGAAAGAGGATAGGATAGGATAGAGGATAGGATAGGATAGAGGATAGGATAGAGGATAGGATAGAGGATAGGATAGAGGATAGGATAGAGTGGAGGATAGGATAGGATAGAGGATAGGATAGGATAGAGGATAGGATAGGGTAGAGGATAGGATAGGATAGAGGATAGGATAGGATAGAGGATAGGATAGGATAGAGGATATGATAGGATAGAGGATAGGATAGGATAGAGGATAGGATAGGATTGAGGATAGGATAGGATAGAGGATAGGATAGGATAGAGGATAGGATAGAGGATATGATAGAGGATAGGATAGGATAGAGGATTGGATAGGTAATTGGATAGGATAGAGTATACGATAAGGTAGAGGATAGGATAGGATAGAGGATATAATAGGATAGAGGATATAATAGGATAGAGGATAGGATACGAAAGAGGATAGGATATGATAGAGGATAGGATAGGATAGAGGATAGGATAGAGGATAGGATAGAGGATAGGATAGAGTGGAGGATAGGATAGGATAGAGGATAGGATAGGATACAGGATAGGATAGGATAGAGGATAATATAGGATAGAGGATAGGATAGGATAGAGGATAGGATAGGATAGAGGATAGGATAGGATAGAGGATAGGATATGATAGTGGATAGGATAGGATAGAGGATAGGATAGGAAAGAGGATAGGATAGGATACAGGATAGGATAGGATAGAGGATAGGATAGAGGATAGGATAGAGGATAGGATAGGATAGAGGATCGGATAGAGGATAGGATAGGATAGAGGAAAGGATATAATAGAGGATAGGATAGGTAATTGGATAGGAATGAGGATAGGATAAGGTAGAGGATAGTATAGGATAGAGGATGGGATAGGATAGAGGATAGGATAGGATAAAGGATAGGATAGGATAGAGGATAGGATAGGATAGAGGATAGGATAGGATAGAGGATAGGATAGAGGATATGATAGAGGATAGGATAGGATAGAGGATAGGATAGGATAGAGGATAGGATAGAGGATATGATAGAGGATAGGATAGGATAGAGGTTAGGATAGGATAGAGGATAGGATAGAGGATATGATAGAGGATAGGATAGGATGGAGGATTGGATAGGTAATTGGATAGGATAGAGTATACGATAAGGTAGAGGATAGGATAGGATAGAGGATATAATAGGATAGAGGATATAATAGGATAGAGGATAGGATAGGATAGAGGATAGGATACGAAAGAGGATAGGATAGGATAGAGGATAGGATAGGATAGAGGATAGGATAGAGGATAGGATAGAGGATAGGATAGAGGATAGGATAGAGTGGAGGATAGGATAGGATAGAGGATAGGATAGGATAGAGGATAGGATAGGGTAGAGGATAGGATAGGATAGAGGATAGGATAGGATAGAGGATAGGATAGGATAGAGGATATGATAGGATAGAGGATAGGATAGGATAGAGGATAGGATAGGATTGAGGATAGGATAGGATAGAGGATAGGATAGGATAGAGGATAGGATAGAGGATATGATAGAGGATAGGATAGGATAGAGGATTGGATAGGTAATTGGATAGGATAGAGTATACGATAAGGTAGAGGATAGGATAGGATAGAGGATATAATAGGATAGAGGATATAATAGGATAGAGGATAGGATACGAAAGAGGATAGGATATGATAGAGGATAGGATAGGATAGAGGATAGGATAGAGGATAGGATAGAGGATAGGATAGAGTGGAGGATAGGATAGGATAGAGGATAGGATAGGATACAGGATAGGATAGGATAGAGGATAATATAGGATAGAGGATAGGATAGGATAGAGGATAGGATAGGATAGAGGATAGGATAGGATAGAGGATAGGATAGGATAGAGGATAGGATAGGATAGAGGATAGGATAGGATAGAGGATATAATAGGATAGAGGATATAATAGGATAGAGGATAGGATAGGATAGAGGATAGGATACGAAAGAGGATAGTATAGGATAGAGGATAGGATAGGATAGAGGATAGGATAGGATAGAGGATAGGATACGAAAGAGGATAGGATAGGATAGAGGATAGGATAGGATAGAGGATAGGATAGAGGATAGGATAGAGGATAGGATAGAGTGGAGGATAGGATAGGATAGAGGATAGGATAGGATAGAGGATAGGATAGGGTAGAGGATAGGATAGGATAGAGGATAGGATAGGATAGAGGATAGGATTGGATAGAGGATATGATAGGATAGAGGATAGGATAGGATAGAGGATAGGATAGGATAGAGGAAAGGATAGGATAGGATAGAGGATAGGATAAGGTAGAGGAAGTATAGGATAGAGGAGAGGATAAGATAGAGGATAGGATAGGATAGAGGATAGGATAGGATTGAGGATAGGATAGGATAGAGGATAGGATAGGATAGAGGATAGGATAGAGGATATGATAGAGGATAGGATAGGATAGAGGATTGGATAGGTAATTGGATAGGATAGAGTATACGATAAGGTAGAGGATAGGATAGGATAGAGGATATAATAGTGTAGAGGATATAATAGGATAGAGGATAGGATAGGATAGAGGATAGGATACGAAAGAGGATAGGATAGGATAGAGGATAGGATATGATAGAAGATAGGATAGAGGATAGGATAGAGGATAGGATAGAGGATAGGATAGAGTGGAGGATAGGATAGGATAGAGGATAGGATAGGATAGAGGATAGAGTAGGATAGAGGATAGAGTAGGATAGAGGATAGGATAGGATAGAGGATAGGATTGGATAGAGGATCGGATAGAGGATAGGATAGGATAGAGGATAGGATAGGATAGAGGATAGGATAGGATAGAGGATAGGATAGGATAGAGGATAGGATAGGATAGAGGATAGTATAGGATAGAGAATAGGATAGAATAGAGGATAGGATAGGATAAAGGATAGGATAGCATAGAGGATAGGATAGGATAGGATAGAGGATAGGATAGGATAGGATAGAGGATAGGATAGAGGATAGGATAGGATAGAGGATCGGATAGAGGATAGGATAGGATAGAGGATAGGATAGGATAGAGGAAGGATAGGATAGAGGATAGGATAGGTAATTGGATAGGATAGAGGATAGGATAAGGTAGAGGATAGTATAGGATAGAGGATAGGAGAGGATAGAGGATAGGATAGGATAGAGGATAGGATAGGAAAAAGGATAGGATAGGATAGGATAGAGGATAGGATAGGATAGAGGATAGGATAGGATACAGGATAGGATAGGATAGAGGATAATATAGGATAGAGGATAGGATAGGATAGAGGATAGGATAGGATAGAGGATAGGATAGAATAGAGGATAGGATAGGATAGAGGATAGGATAGGATAGAGGATAGGATAGGATAGAGGATATAATAGGATAGAGGATAGGATACTATAGAGGATAGGATACGAAAGAGGATAGGATAGGATAGAGGATAGGATAGGATAGAGGATAGGATAGAGGATAGGATAGAGGATAGGATAGAGTGGAGGATAGGATAGGATAGAGGATAGGATAGGATAGAGGATAGGATAGGGTAGAGGATAGGATAGGATAGAGGATAGGATAGGATAGAGGATAGTATAGGATAGAGGATATGATAGGATAGAGGATAGGATAGGATAGAGGATAGGATAGGATAGAGGAAAGGATAGGATAGCATAGAGGATAGGATAAGGTAGAGGAAGTATAGGATAGAGGAGAGGATAAGATAGAGGATAGGATAGGATAGAGGATAGGATAGGATTGAGGATAGGATAGGATAGAGGATAGGATAGGATAGAGGATAGGATAGAGGATATGATAGAGGATAGGATAGGATAGAGGATTGGATAGGATAGAGGATAGGATAGAGGATAGGATAGAGGATAGGATAGAGGATAGGATAGAGTGGAGGATAGGATAGGATAGAGGATAGGATAGGATACAGGATAGGATAGGATAGAGGATAATATAGGATAGAGGATAGGATAGGATAGAGGATAGGATAGGATAGAGGATAGGATAGGATAGAGGATAGGATAGGATAGAGGATAGGATAGGATAGAGGATAGGATAGGATAGAGGATATAATAGGATAGAGGATATAATAGGATAGAGGATAGGATAGGATAGAGGATAGGATACGAAAGAGGATAGGATAGGATAGAGGATAGGATTGGATAGAGGATAGGATAGAGGATAGGATAGAGGATAGGATAGAGTGGAGGATAGGATAGGATAGAGGATAGGATAGGATAGAGGATAGGATAGGGTAGAGGATAGGATAGGATAGAGGATAGGATAGGATAGAGGATAGGATAGGATAGAGGATATGATAGGATAGAGGATAGGATAGGATAGAGGATAGGATAGGATTGAGGATAGGATAGGATAGAGGATAGGATAGGATAGAGGATAGGATAGAGGATATGATAGAGGATAGGATAGGATAGAGGATTGGATAGGTAATTGGATAGGATAGAGTATACGATAAGGTAGAGGATAGGATAGGATAGAGGATATAATAGGATAGAGGATATAATAGGATAGAGGATAGGATACGAAAGAGGATAGGATAGGATAGAGGATAGGATAGGATAGAGGATAGGATAGAGGATAGGATAGAGGATAGGATAGAGTGGAGGATAGGATAGGATAGAGGATAGGATAGGATACAGGATAGGATAGGATAGAGGATAATATAGGATAGAGGATAGGATATAATAGAGGATAGGATAGGATAGAGGATAGGATAGGATAGAGGATAGGATAGGATAGAGGATAGGATAGGATAGAGGATAGGATAGGATAGAGGATAGGATAGGATAGAGGATATAATAGGATAGAGGATATAATAGGATAGAGGATAGGATAGGATAGAGGATAGGATACGAAAGAGGATAGGATAGGATAGAGGATAGGATAGGATAGAGGATAGGATAGGATAGAGGATAGGATACGAAAGAGGATAGGATAGGATAGAGGATAGGATAGGATAGAGGATAGGATAGAGGATAGGATAGAGGATAGGATAGAGTGGAGGATAGGATAGGATAGAGGATAGGATAGGATAGAGGATAGGATAGGGTAGAGGATAGGATAGGATAGAGGATAGGATAGGATAGAGGATAGGATTGGATAGAGGATATGATAGGATAGAGGATAGGATAGGATAGAGGATAGGATAGGATAGAGGAAAGGATAGGATAGGATAGAGGATAGGATAAGGTAGAGGAAGTATAGGATAGAGGAGAGGATAAGATAGAGGATAGGATAGGATAGAGGATAGGATAGGATTGAGGATAGGATAGGATAGAGGATAGGATAGGATAGAGGATAGGATAGAGGATATGATAGAGGATAGGATAGGATAGAGGATTGGATAGGTAATTGGATAGGATAGAGTATACGATAAGGTAGAGGATAGGATAGGATAGAGGATATAATAGGATAGAGGATATAATAGGATAGAGGATAGGATAGGATAGAGGATAGGATACGAAAGAGGATAGGATAGGATAGAGGATAGGATAGGATAGAGGATAGGATAGAGGATAGGATAGAGGATAGGATAGAGGATAGGATAGAGTGGAGGATAGGATAGGATAGAGGATAGGATAGGATAGAGGATAGGATAGGGTAGAGGATAGGATAGGATAGAGGATAGGATAGGATAGAGGATAGGATAGGATAGAGGATAGGATAGGATAGAGGAAGGATAGGATAGAGGATAGGATAGGTAATTGGATAGGATAGAGTATAGGATAAGGTAGAGGATAGTATAGGATAGAGGATAGGATAGGATAGAGGATAGGATAGGATAGAGGATAGGATAGGAAAAAGGATAGGATAGGATAGGATAAGGATAGGATAGGACAGAGGATAGAATAGGATACAGGATAGGATAGGATAGAGGATAATATAGGATAGAGGATAGGATAGGATAGAGGATAGGATAGAGGATAGGATAGAGGATAGGATAGAGTGGAGGATAGGATAGGATAGAGGATAGGATAGGATAGAGGATAGGATAGGGTAGAGGATAGGATAGGATAGAGGATAGGATAGGATAGAGGATAGGATATTATAGAGGATAGGATAGGATAGAGGATAGGATAGGATAGGATAGAAGGATAGGATAGGATAGAGGATAGGATTGGATAGAGGATAGGATAGAGGATAGGATAGAGGATAGGATAGAGGATAGGATAGGATAGAGGATAGGATAGGATAGAGGATAGGATAGAGGATAGAATAGGATAGAGGATAGGATAGGATAGAGGATAGGATAGGATAGAGGATCGGATAGAAGATAGGATAGGATAGAGGATAGGATAGGATAGAGGATAGTATATGATAGAGGATAGGATAGAATAGAGGATAGGATAGGATTGAGGATAGGATAGGATAGAGGATAGGATAGAGGATAGGATAGAGGATAGGATAGGATAGAGGATCGGATAGAGGATAGGATAGGATAGAGGAAAGGATATAATAGAGGATAGGATAGGTAATTGGTTAGGATAGAGGATAGGATAAGGTAGAGGATAGTATAGGATAGAGGATGGGATAGGATTGAGGATAGGGTAGGATAAAGGATAGGATAGGATAGAGGATAGGATAGGATAGAGGATAGGACAGGATAGAGGATAGGATAGAGGATATGATAGAGGATAGGATATGATAGAGGATTGGATAGGTAATTGGATAGGATAGAGTATACGATAAGGTAGAGGATAGGATAGGATAGAGGATATAATAGGATAGGGGATATAATAGGATAGAGGATAGGATAGGATAGAGGATAGGATACGAAAGAGGATAGGATAGGATAGAGGATAGGATAGGATACAGGAAAGGATAGGATAGAGGATAGGATAAGGTAGAGGATAGTATAGGATAGAGGATAGGATAAAGGATAGGATAGGATAGAGGATAGGATTGGATAGAGGATAGGATAGGATAGAGGATAGGATAGGATAGAGGATAGGATAGGATAGAGGGTAGGATAGGATAGAGGATAGGATAGGATAGAGGATAGTATAGGATAGAGGATAGGATAGGATACATGATAGGCTGGGTTAGAGGATAGGATAGGATAGAGGATAGTATAGGATAGAGGATAGGATATGATAGATGATAGGATAGGATACGATAGAGGATAGGATAGAGGATCGGATAGAGGATAGGATAGGATAGAGGATCGGATAGAGGATCGGATAGAGGATATAATAGGATAGAGGATAGGATAGGATAGAGGATAGGATACGAAAGAGGATAGGATAGGATAGAGGATAGGATAGGATAGAGGACAGGATAGAGGATAGGATAGAGGATAGGATAGAATGGAGGATAGCATAGGATAGAGGATAGGATAGGATAGAGGATAGGATAGGGTAGAGGATAGGATAGGATAGAGGATAGGATAAGATAGAGGATAGTATAGGATAGAGGATAGGATAGGATACAGGAAAGGATAGGATAGAGGATAGGATAGGTAATTGGATAGGATAGAGGATAGGATAAGGTAGAGGATAGTATAGGATAGAGGATAGGATAAAGGATAGGATAGGATAGAGGATAGGATAGGATAGAGGATAGGATAGGATAGAGGATAGGATAGGATAGAGGATAGGATAGGATAGAGGGTAGGATAGGATAGAGGATAGGATAGGATAGAGGATAGTATAGGATAGAGGATAGGATAGGATACATGATAGGCTGGGTTAGAGGATAGGATCGGATAGAGGATAGGATAGGATAGAGGATCGGATAGAGGATCGGATAGAGGATAGGATAGGATAGAGGATAGGATAGGATAGAGGATAGGATAGGATAGAAGATAGGATAGGATAGAGGGTAGGATAGGATAGAGGATAGGATAGGATAGAGGATAGGATAGGAAAGAGGAGAGGATAGGATAGAGGATAGGATAGGATAGAGGATAGGATAGGAAAGAGGATAGGATAGGATACAGGATAGGATAAGATAGAGGATAGGATAGGATAGAGGATAGGATAGGATAGAGGATGGGATAGGATAGAGGATAGGATAGGATAGAGGATAGGATAGGATAGGATAGAAGGATAGGATAGGATAGAGGATAGGATTGGATAGAGGATAGGATAGAGGATAGGATAGGATAGAGGATAGGATAGGATAGAGGATAGGATAGAGGATAGAATAGGATAGAGGATAGGATAGAGGATAGGATAGGATAGAGGATCGGATAGAAGATAGGATAGGATAGAGGATAGGATAGGATAGAGGATAGTATATGATAGAGGATAGGATAGAATAGAGGATAGGATAGGATAGAGGATCGGATAGAGGATAGGATAGGATAGAGGAAAGGATATAATAGAGGATAGGATAGGTAATTGGTTAGGATAGAGGATAGGATAAGGTAGAGGATAGGATATGATAGTGGATAGGATAGGATAGAGGATAGGATAGGAAAGAGGATAGGATAGGATACAGGATAGGATAGGATAGAGGATAGGATAGAGGATAGGATAGAGGATAGGATAGAGGATAGGATAGAGGATAGGATAGGATAGAGGATCGGATAGAGGATAGGATAGGATAGAGGAAAGGATATAATAGAGGATAGGATAGGTAATTGGATAGGAATGAGGATAGGATAAGGTAGAGGATAGTATAGGATAGAGGATGGGATAGGATAGAGGATAGGATAGGATAAAGGATAGGATAGGATAGAGGATAGGATAGGATAGAGGATAGGATAGGATAGAGGATAGGATAGAGGATATGATAGAGGATAGGATAGGATAGAGGATAGGATAGGATAGAGGATAGGATAGAGGATATGATAGAGGATAGGATAGGATAGAGGTTAGGATAGGATAGAGGATAGGATAGAGGATATGATAGAGGATAGGATAGGATAGAGGATTGGATAGGTAATTGGATAGGATAGAGTATACGATAAGGTAGAGGATAGGATAGGATAGAGGATATAATAGGATAGAGGATATAATAGGATAGAGGATAGGATAGGATAGAGGATAGTATACGAAAGAGGATATAATAGGATAGAGGATAGGATAGGATAGAGGATAGGATACGAAAGAGGATAGGATAGGATAGAGGATAGGATAGGATAGAGGATAGGATAGAGGATAGGATAGAGTGGAGGATAGGATAGGATAGAGGATAGGATAGGATAGAGGATAGGATAGGGTAGAGGATAGGATAGGATAGAGGATAGGATAGGATAGAGGATAGGATAGGATAGAGGATATGATAGGATAGAGGATAGGATAGGATAGAGGATAGGATAGGATAGAGGAAAGGATAGGATAGGATAGAGGATAGGATAAGGTAGAGGAAGTATAGGATAGAGGAGAGGATAAGATAGAGGATAGGATAGGATAGAGGATAGGATAGGATTGAGGATAGGATAGAGGATAGGATAGGATAGAGGATAGGATAGGATAGGATAGAGGATAGGATAGGATAGAGGATAGGATATGATAGAGGATAGGATAGGATACGATAGAGGATAGGATAGAGGATCGGATAGAGGATAGGATATGATAGAGGATAGGATAGGATACGATAGAGGATAGGATAGAGGTTCGGATAGAGGATAGGATAGGATAGAGGATCGGATAGAGGATAGGATAGGATAGAGGATAGGATAGGATAGAGGATAGAGTAGGATAGAGGATAGAGTAGGATAGAGGATAGGATAGGATAGAGGATAGGATTGGATAGAGGATCGGATAGAGGATAGGATAGGATAGAGGATAGGATAGAATAGAGGATAGGATAGGATAGAGGATAGTATAGGATAGAGAATAGGATAGAATAGAGGATAGGATAGGATAAAGGATAGGATAGCATAGAGGATAGGATAGGATAGGATAGAGGATAGGATAGGATAGGATAGAGGATAGGATAGAGGATAGGATAGGATAGAGGATCGGATAGAGGATAGGATAGGATAGAGGATAGGATAGGATAGAGGAAGGATCGGATAGAGGATAGGATAGGATAGAGGATAGGATAGGATAGAGGAAGGATAGGATAGAGGATAGGATAGGTAATTGGATAGGATAGAGGATAGGATAAGGTAGAGGATAGTATAGGATAGAGGATAGGATAGGATAGAGGATAGGATAGGAAAAAGGATAGGATAGGATAGGATAGAGGATAGGATAGGATAGAGGATAGGATAGGATACAGGATAGGATAGGATAGAGGATAATATAGGATAGAGGATAGGATAGGATAGAGGATAGGATAGGTTAGAGGATAGGATAGGATAGAGGATAGGATAGGATAGAGGATAGGATAGGATAGAGGATAGGTTAGGATAGAGGATAGGATAGGATAGAGGATATAATAGGATTGAGGAAAGGATAGGATAGAGGATAGGATAGGATAGAGGATAGGATAGGATAGAGGATAGGATAGGACAGAGGATAGGATAGGAAAGAGGGTAGGATAGGATAGAGGATAGGATAGGATAGAGGATAGGATAGGATAAAGGATAGGATAGGATAGGATAGAGGATAGGATAGGATAGAGTATAGGATAGGATAGAGGGTAGGATTGGATAGAGGATAGGATAGAGGATAGGATAGAGGATAGGATAGAGGATAGGATAGAGGATAGGATAGGATAGAGGATAGGATTGGATAGAGGATAGGATAGGACAGAGGATAGGATAGGAAAGAGGGTAGGATAGGATAGAGGATAGGATAGGATAAAGGATAGGATAGGATAGGATAGGATAGAGGATAGGAAAGGATAGAGGATAGGATAGGATAGAGGATAGGATTGGATAGAGGAAAGTATAGGATAGAGGATAGGATAGGATAGAGGATATAATAGGATAGAGGATATAATAGGATAGAGGATAGGATAGGATAGAGGATAGGATACGAAAGAGGATAGGATAGGATAGAGGATAGGATAGGATAGAGGATAGGATAGAGGATAGGATAGAGGATAGGATAGAGTGGAGGATAGGATAGGATAGAGGATAGGATAGGATAGAGGATAGGATAGGGTAGAGGATAGGATAGGATAGAGGATAGGATAGGATAGAGGATAGGATAGGATAGAGGATATGATAGGATAGAGGATAGGATAGGATAGAGGATAGGATAGGATAGAGGAAAGGATAGGATAGGATAGAGGATAGGATAAGGTAGAGGAAGTATAGGATAGAGGAGAGGATAAGATAGAGGATAGGATAGGATAGAGCATAGGATAGGATTGAGGATAGGATAGAGGATAGGATAGGATAGAGGATAGGATAGGATAGGATAGAGGATAGGATAGGATAGAGGATAGGATATGATAGAGGATAGGATAGGATACGATAGAGGATAGGATAGAGGATCGGATAGAGGATAGGATATGATAGAGGATAGGATAGGATACGATAGAGGATAGGATAGAGGTTCGGATAGAGGATAGGATAGGATAGAGGATCGGATAGAGGATAGGATAGGATAGAGGATAGGATAGGATAGAGGATAGAGTAGGATAGAGGATAGAGTAGGATAGAGGATAGGATAGGATAGAGGATAGGATTGGATAGAGGATCGGATAGAGGATAGGATAGGATAGAGGATAGAATAGGATAGAGGATAGGATAGGATAGAGGATAGTATAGGATAGAGAATAGGATAGAATAGAGGATAGGATAGGATAAAGGATAGGATAGCATAGAGGATAGGATAGGATAGAGGATAGGATAGGATAGGATAGAGGATAGGATAGAGGATAGGATAGGATAGAGGATCGGATAGAGGATAGGATAGGATAGAGGATAGGATAGGATAGAGGAAGGATAGGATAGAGGATAGGATAGGTAATTGGATAGGATAGAGGATAGGATAAGGTAGAGGATAGTATAGGATAGAGGATAGGAGAGGATAGAGGATAGGATAGGATAGAGGATAGGATAGGAAAAAGGATAGGATAGGATAGGATAGAGGATAGGATAGGATAGAGGATAGGATAGGATACAGGATAGGATAGGATAGAGGATAATATAGGATAGAGGATAGGATAGGATAGAGGATAGGATAGGATAGAGGATAGGATAGAATAGAGGATAGGATAGGATAGAGGATAGGATAGGATAGAGGATAGGATAAGATAGAGGATATAATAGGATAGAGGATAGGATACTATAGAGGATAGGATACGAAAGAGGATAGGATAGGATAGAGGATAGGATAGGATAGAGGATAGGATAGAGGATAGGATAGAGGATAGGATAGAGTGGAGGATAGGATAGGATAGAGGATAGGATAGGATAGAGGATAGGATAGGGTAGAGGATAGGATAGGATAGAGGATAGGATAGGATAGAGGATAGTATAGGATAGAGGATATGATAGGATAGAGGATAGGATAGGATAGAGGATAGGATAGGATAGAGGAAAGGATAGGGTAGCATAGAGGATAGGATAAGGTAGAGGAAGTATAGGATAGAGGAGAGGATAAGATAGAGGATAGGATAGGATAGAGGATAGGATAGGATTGAGGATAGGATAGGATAGAGGATAGGATAGGATAGAGGATAGGATAGAGGATATGATAGAGGATAGGATAGGATAGAGGATTGGATAGGATAGAGGATAGGATAGAGGATAGGATAGAGGATAGGATAGAGTGGAGGATAGGATAGGATAGAGGATAGGATAGGATACAGGATAGGATAGGATAGAGGATAATATAGGATAGAGGATAGGATAGGATAGAGGATAGGATAGGATAGAGGATAGGATAGGATAGAGGATAGGATAGGATAGAGGATAGGATAGGATAGAGGATAGGATAGGATAGAGGATATAATAGGATAGAGTATATAATAGGATAGAGGATAGGATAGGATAGAGGATAGGATACGAAAGAGGATAGGATAGGATAGAGGATAGGATAGGATAGAGGATAGGATAGAGGATAGGATAGAGGATAGGATAGAGTGGAGGATAGGATAGGATAGAGGATAGGATAGGATAGAGGATAGGATAGGGTAGAGGATAGGATAGGATAGAGGATAGGATAGGATAGAGGATAGGATAGGATAGAGGATATGATAGGATAGAGGATAGGATAGGATAGAGGATAGGATAGGATTGAGGATAGGATAGGATAGAGGATAGGATAGGATAGAGGATAGGATAGAGGATATGATAGAGGATAGGATAGGATAGAGGATTGGATAGGTAATTGGATAGGATAGAGTATACAATAAGGTAGAGGATAGGATAGGATAGAGGATATAATAGGATAGAGGATATAATAGGATAGAGGATAGGATAGGATAGAGGATAGGATACGAAAGAGGATAGGATAGGATAGAGGATAGGATAGGATAGAGGATAGGATAGAGGATAGGATAGAGGATAGGATAGAGTGGAGGATAGGATAGGATAGAGTATAGGATAGGATACAGGATAGGATAGGATAGAGGATAATATAGGATAGAGGATAGGATAGGATAGAGGATAGGATAGGATAGAGGATAGGATAGGATAGAGGATAGGATAGGATAGAGGATAGGATAGGATAGAGGATAGGATAGGATAGAGGATATAATAGGATAGAGGATATAATAGGATAGAGGATAGGATAGGATAGAGGATAGGATACGAAAGAGGATAGGATAGGATAGAGGATAGGATAGGATAGAGGATAGGATAGGATAGAGGATAGGATACGAAAGAGGATAGGATAGGATAGAGGATAGGATAGGATAGAGGATAGGATAGGATAGAGGATAGGATAGAGGATAGGATAGAGGATAGGATAGAGTGGAGGATAGGATAGGATAGAGGATAGGATAGGATAGAGGATAGGATAGGATAGAGGATAGGATAGGATAGAGGATAGGATTGGATAGAGGATATGATAGGATAGAGGATAGGATAGGATAGAGGATAGGATAGGATAGAGGAAAGGATAGGATAGGATAGAGGATAGGATAAGGTAGAGGAAGTATAGGATAGAGGAGAGGATAAGATAGAGGATAGGATAGGATAGAGGATAGGATAGGATTGAGGATAGGATAGGATAGAGGATAGGATAGGATAGAGGATAGGATAGAGGATATGATAGAGGATAGGATAGGATAGAGGATTGGATAGGTAATTGGATAGGATAGAGTATACGATAAGGTAGAGGATAGGATAGGATAGAGGATATAATAGGATAGAGGATATAATAGGATAGAGGATAGGATAGGATAGAGGATAGGATACGAAAGAGGATAGGATAGGATAGAGGATAGGATAGGATAGAGGATAGGATAGAGGATAGGATAGAGGATAGGATAGAGGATAGGATAGAGTGGAGGATAGGATAGGATAGAGGATAGGATAGGATAGAGGATAGGATAGGGTAGAGGATAGGATAGGATAGAGGATAGGATAGGATAGAGGATAGGATAGGATAGAGGATAGGATAGGATAGAGGAAGGATAGGATAGAGGATAGGATAGGTAATTGGATAGGATAGAGGATAGGATAAGGTAGAGGATAGTATAGGATAGAGGATAGGATAGGATAGAGGATAGGATAGGATAGAGGATAGGATAGGAAAAAGGATAGGATAGGATAGGATAGAGGATAGGATAGGACAGAGGATAGAATAGGATACAGGATAGGATAGGATAGAGGATAATATAGGATAGAGGATAGGATAGGATAGAGGATAGGATAGAGGATAGGATAGAGGATAGGATAGAGTGGAGGATAGGATAGGATAGAGGATAGGATAGGATAGAGGATAGGATAGGGTAGAGGATAGGATAGGATAGAGGATAGGATAGGATAGAGGATAGGATAGGATAGTGGATATGATAGGATAGAGGATAGGATAGGATAGAGGATAGGATAGGATAGAGGATAGGATTAGATAGAGGATAGGATAGAGGATAGGATAGAGGATAGGATAGAGGATAGGATAGGATAGAGGATAGGATTGGATAGAGGATAGGATAGAGGATAGGATAGAGGATAGGATAGGATAGAGGATAGGATAGGATAGAGGATAGGATAGGATAGAGGATAGGATAGGATAGAGGATAGGATAGGATAGAGGATAGAGGATAGGATAGGATAGAGGATAGGATAGGATAGGATAGAGGATAGCATAGGATAGAGGATAGGATAGGATAGAGGATAGGATAGGATAGAGGATAGGATAGGACAGAGGATAGGATTGGAAAGAGGGTAGGACAGGATAGAGGATAGGATAGGATAGAGGATAGGATAGGATAGAGGATAGGATTGGATAAAGGATAGGATAGAGGATAGGATTGGATAAAGGATAGGATAGAGGATAGGATAGAGGATAGGATAGAGGATAGGATAGAGGATAGGATAGGATAGAGGATAGGATTGGATAGAGGATATAATAGGATTGAGAAAAGGATAGGATAGAGGATAGGATAGGATAGAGGATAGGATAGGAAAGAGGATAGGATAGGATAGAGGATAGGATATGATAGAGTATAGGATAGGATAGAGGATAGGATAGGATAGAGGATAGGATAGGATAGAGGATAGAATAGGATAGAGGATAGGACAGGATAGAGGATAGGATGGGATAAAGGATAGGATAGGATAGAGGATAGGATAGGATAGAGGATAGGATAAGGTAGAGGAAGTATAGGATAGAGGAGAGGCTAAGATAGAGGATAGGATAGGATAGAGGATAGGATAGGATTGAGGATAGGATAGGATAGAGGATAGGATAGGATAGAGGATAGGATAGGATAGAGGATAGGATAGGATAGAGGATAGGATAGGGTAGAGGATAGGATTGGATAGAGGATCGGATAGAGGATAGGATAGGATAGATGATATTATAGGATAGATAATAGGATAGGCTAGATGATATTATAGGATAGAGGATAGGATAGGATAGAGGATAGGATAGGGGAATGGATAGGATAGACGATAGGAGACAATAGGGGATAGGATAGGTGATTGGATAGGATAGAGGACAGGAGACGATAGAGGATAGGATAGGATAGAGGATAGGATAGGTTACATGATATTATAGGATAGAGGATAGGATAGGATAGAGGATAGGATATTATAGAGGATAGGATAATATAGAGGATAGGATAGGATAGAGGATAGGATAGGATAGAGGATAGGATAGGATAGAGGATATAATAGGATTGAGGAAAGGATAGGATAGAGGATAGGATAGGATAGAGGATAGGATAGGATAGAGGATAGGATAGGATAGAGGAAAGGATAGGATAGAGGATAGGATAGGATAGAGGATAGGATAGGATAGAGGATAGGATAGGACAGAGGATAGGATAGGAAAGAGGTTAGGATAGGATAGAGGATAGGATAGGCTAGAGGATAGGATAGGATAAAGGATAGGATAGGATAGGATAGAGGATAGGATAGGATAGAGGATAGGATAGGATAGAGGATAGGATAGAGGATAGGATAGGATAGAGGATAGGATTGGATAGAGGATAGGATAGAGGATAGGATAGGATAGAGGATAGGATTGGATAGAGGATAGGATAGGACAGAGGATAGGATAGGAAAGAGGGTAGGATAGGATAGAGGATAGGATAGGATAGAGGATAGGATAGGATAAAGGATAGGATAGGATAGGATAGAGGATAGGAAAGGATAGAGGATAGGATAGGATAGAGGATAGGATTGGATAGAGGAAAGTATAGGATAGAGGATAGGATAGGATAGAGGATAGGATAGGATAGAGGATAGGATAGGATAGAGGATAGGATAGGATAGAGGATAGGTTAGGATAGAGGATACGATAGGAAAGAGGGTATGATAGGATAGAGGATAGGATGGGATAGAGGATAGGATAGAATAAAGGATAGGATAGGATAGGATAGAGGATAGGATAGGATAGGATAGAGGATAGCATAGGATAGAGGATAGGATAGGATAGAGGATAGGATAGGATAGAGGATAGGATAGGACAGAGGATAGGATTGGAAAGAGGGTAGGACAGGATAGAGGATAGGATAGGATAGAGGATAGGATAGGATAGAGGATAGGATTGGATAAAGGATAGGATAGAGGATAGGATTGGATAAAGGATAGGATAGAGGATAGGATAGAGGATAGGATAGAGGATAGGATAGAGGATAGGATAGGATAGAGGATAGGATTGGATAGAGGATATAATAGGATTGAGAAAAGGATAGGATAGAGGATAGGATAGGATAGAGGATAGGATAGGAAAGAGGATAGGATAGGATAGAGGATAGGATATGATAGAGTATAGGATAGGATAGAGGATAGGATAGGATAGAGGATAGGATAGGATAGAGGATAGAATAGGATAGAGGATAGGACAGGATAGAGGATAGGATGGGATAAAGGATAGGATAGGATAGAGGATAGGATAGGATAGAGGATAGGATAAGGTAGAGGAAGTATAGGATAGAGGAGAGGATAAGATAGAGGATAGGATAGGATAGAGGATAGGATAGGATTGAGGATAGGATAGGATAGAGGATAGGATAGGATAGAGGATAGGATATGATAGAGGATAGGATAGAGGATCGGATAGAGGATAGGATAGGATAGAGGATCGGATAGAGGATAGGATAGGATAGAGGATAGGATAGGATAGAGGATAGAGTAGGATAGAGGATAGAGTAGGATAGAGGATAGGATAGGGTAGAGGATAGGATAGGATAGGATAGAGGATAGGATAGGATAGAGGATAGGATAGGATAGAGGATAGGATAGAGGATAGGATAGGATAGAGGATAGGATTGGATAGAGGATAGGATAGAGGATAGGATAGGATAGAGGATAGGATTGGATAGAGGATAGGATAGGACAGAGGATAGGATAGGAAAGAGGGTAGGATAGGATAGAGGATAGGATAGGATAGAGGATAGGATAGGATAAAGGATAGGATAGGATAGGATAGGATAGAGGATAGGAAAGGATAGAGGATAGGATAGGATAGAGGATAGGATTGGATAGAGGAAAGTATAGGATAGAGGATAGGATAGGATAGAGGATAGGATAGGATAGAGGATAGGATAGGATAGAGGATAGGATAGGATAGAGGATAGGATAGGATAGAGGATACGATAGGAAAGAGGGTATGATAGGATAGAGGATAGGATGGGATAGAGGATAGGATAGAATAAAGGATAGGATAGGATAGGATAGAGGATAGGATAGGATAGAGGATAGGATAGGATAGAGGATAGGATAGGATAGAGGATAGGATAGGATAGAGGATAGGATTGGATAGAGGATAGGATAGAGGATAGGATAGAGGATAGGATAGGATAGAGGATAGGATAGGATAGAGGATAGGATAGAGGATAGGATAGGATAGAGGATAGGATATGATAGGATAGAGGATAGGATAGGGTAGAGGATAGGATAGGATAGAGGATAGGATTGGATAGAGGATAGGATAGGATAGAGGATAGGATAGGATACAGGATAGGATAGGATAGAGGATAATATAGGATAGAGGATAGGATAGGATAGAGGATAGGATAGGATAGAGGATAGGATAGGATAGAGGATAGGATAGGATAGAGGATAGGATAGGATAGAGGATAGGATAGGATAGAGGATAGGATAGGATAGAGGATAGGATAGGATAGAGGATAGGATTGGATAGAGGATAGGATAGAGGATAGGATAGAGGATAGGATAGGATAGAGGATAGGATAGGATAGAGGATAGGATAGGATAGAGGATAGAGGATAGGATAGGATAGAGGATAATATAGGATAGAGGATAGGATAGGATAGAGGATAGGATAGGATAGAGGATAGGATAGGTAATTGGATAGGATAGAGGATAGGATAGGATAGAGTATAGGATAGGATACAGGATGGGATAGGATAGAGGATAATATAGGATAGAGGATAGGATAGGATAGAGGATAGGATAGGATAGAGGATAGGATAGGATAGAGGATAGGATAGGATAGAGGATATAATAGGATTGAGGAAAGGATAGGATAGAGGATAGGATAGGATAGAGGATAGGATAGGATAGAGGATAGGATAGGATAGAGGATAGGATAGGATAGAGGATATGATAGGATAGGATAGAGGATAAGATAGAGGATAGGATAGGATAGAGGATCGGATAGAGGATAGGATAGGATAGAGGATAGGATAGGATAGAGGAAAGGATAGGATAGAGGATAGGATAGGTAATTGGATAGGATAGAGGATAGGATAGGATAGAGGATAGGATAAGAAAAAGGATAGGATAGGATGGGATAGAGGATATTTAGGATAGAGGATAGGATAGGATACAGGATAGGATAGGATAGAGGAAAGGATAGGATACAGGATAGGATAGAGGATAGGATAGGATAGAGGATAGGATAGGACAGAGGATAGGATAGGAAAGAGGGTAGGATAGGATAGAGGATAGGATAGGATAGAGGATAGGATTGGATAGAGGATAGGATAGAGGATAGGATAGAGGATAGGATAGGATAGAGGATAGAATAGGATAGAGGATAGAACAGGATAGAGGATAGGATGGGATAAAGGATAGGATAGGATAGAGGATAGGATAGGATAGAGGATAGGATAAGGTAGAGGAAGTATAGGATAGAGGAGAGGATAAGATAGAGGATAGGATAGGATTGAGGATAGGATAGGATAGAGGATAGGATAGGATAGAGGATAGGATAGGATAGAGGATAGGATAGAGGATAGCATAGGATAGAGGATAGGATATGATAGAGGATAGGATAGGATACGATAGAGGATAGGATAGAGAATCGGATAGAGGATAGGATATGATAGAGGATAGGATAGGATACGATAGAGGATAGGATAGAGGATCGGATAGAGGATAGGATAGGATAGAGGATCGGATAGAGGATAGGATAGGATAGAGGATAGGATAGGATAGGATAGAGGATAGGATAGGGTAGAGGATAGGATAGGATAGAGGATAGGATTGGATAGAGGATAGGATAGGATAGAGGATAGGATAGGATACAGGATAGGATAGGATAGAGGATAATATAGGATAGAGGATAGGATAGGATAGAGGATAGGATAGGATAGAGGATAGGATAGGATAGAGGATAGGATAGGATAGAGGATAGGATAGGATAGAGGATAGGATAGGATAGAGGATAGGATTGGATAGAGGATAGGATAGAGGATAGGATAGAGGATAGGATAGGATAGAGGATAGGATAGGATAGAGGATAGGATAGGATAGAGGATAGAGGATAGGATAGGATAGAGGATAGGATTGGATAGAGGATAGGATAGGATAGAGGATAGGATAGGATAGAGGATAGGATAGGATAGAGGATAGGATAGGATAGAGGATAGGATTGGATAGAGGATAGGATAGAGGATAGGATAGAGGATAGGATAGGATAGAGGATAGGATAGGATAGAGGATAGGATAGGATAGAGGATAGAGGATAGGATAGGATAGAGGATAGGATTGGATAGAGGATAGGATAGGATAGAGGATAGGATAGGATACAGGATAGGATAGGATAGAGGATAATATAGGATAGAGGATAGGATAGGATAGAGGATAGGATAGGATAGAGGATAGGATAGGTAATTGGATAGGATAGAGGATAGGATAGGATAGAGTATAGGATAGGATACAGGATGGGATAGGATAGTGGATAATATAGGATAGAGGATAGGATAGGATAGAGGATAGGATAGGATAGAGGATAGGATAGGATAGAGGATATAATAGGATTGAGGAAAGGATAGGATAGAGGATAGGATAGGATAGAGGATAGGATAGGATAGAGGATAGGATAGGATAGAGGATAGGATAGGATAGGATAGAGGATAGGATAGAGGATAGGATAGGATAGAGGATCGGATAGAGGATAGGATAGGATAGAGGATAGGATAGGATAGAGGAAAGGATAGGATAGAGGATAGGATAGGTAATTGGATAGGATAGAGGATAGGATAGGATAGAGGATAGGATAAGAAAAAGGATAGGATAGGATGGGATAGAGGATAGGATAGGATAGAGGATAGGATAGGATACAGGATAGGATAGGATAGAGGAAAGGATAGGATACAGGATAGGATAGGATAGAGGATAGGATAGGATAGAGGATAGGATAGGACAGAGGATAGGATAGGAAAGAGGGTAGGATAGGATAGAGGATAGGATAGAGGATAGGATAGGATAAAGGATAGGATAGGATAGGATAGAGGATAGGATAGGATAGAGTATAGGATAGGATAGAGGATAGGATTGGATAGAGGATAGGATAGGATAGAGGATAGGATAGGATACAGGATAGGATAGGATAGAGGATAATATAGGATAGAGGATAGGATAGGGTAGAGGATAGGATAGGATAGAGAATAGGATAGGATAGAGGATATAATAGGATTGAGGAAAGGATAGGATAGAGGATAGCATAGGATAGAGGATAGGATTGGATAGAGGATAGGATAGGATAGAGGATAGGATAGACGATAGGAGACAATAGGGGATAGGATAGATGATTGGATAGGATAGAGGACAGGAGACGATAGAGGATAGGATAGGATACGATAGAGGATAGGATAGAGAATCGGATAGAGGATAGGATATGATAGAGGATAGGATAGGATACGATAGAGGATAGGATAGAGGATCGGATAGAGGATAGGATAGGATAGAGGATCGGATAGAGGATAGGATAGGATAGAGGATAGGATAGGATAGGATAGAGGATAGGATAGGGTAGAGGATAGGATAGGATAGAGGATAGGATTGGATAGAGGATAGGATAGGATAGAGGATAGGATAGGATACAGGATAGGATAGGATAGAGGATAATATAGGATAGAGGATAGGATAGGATAGAGGATAGGATAGGATAGAGGATAGGATAGGATAGAGGATAGGATAGGATAGAGGATAGGATAGGATAGAGGATAGGATTGGATAGAGGATAGGATAGAGGATAGGATAGAGGATAGGATAGGATAGATGATAGGATAGGATAGAGGATAGGATAGGATAGAGGATAGAGGATAGGATAGGATAGAGGATAGGATTGGATAGAGGATAGGATAGGATAGAGGATAGGATAGGATACAGGATAGGATAGGATAGAGGATAATATAGGATAGAGGATAGGATAGGATAGAGGATAGGATAGGATAGAGGATAGGATAGGATAGAGGATAGGATAGGTAATTGGATAGGATAGAGGATAGGATAGGATAGAGTATAGGATAGGATACAGGATGGGATAGGATAGAGGATAATATAGGATAGAGGATAGGATAGGATAGAGGATAGGATAGGATAGAGGATAGGATAGGATAGAGGATAGGATAGGATAGAGGATAGGATAGGATAGAGGATATAATAGGATTGAGGAAAGGATAGGATAGAGGATAGGATAGGATAGAGGATAGGATAGGATAGAGGATAGGATAGGATAGAGGATAGGATAGGATAGGATAGAGGATAGGATAGAGGATAGGATAGGATAGAGGATCGGATAGAGGATAGGATAGGATAGAGGATAGGATAGGATAGAGGAAAGGATAGGATAGAGGATAGGATAGGTAATTGGATAGGATAGAGGATAGGATAGGATAGAGGATAGGATAAGAAAAAGGATAGGATAGGATGGGATAGAGGATAGGATAGGATAGAGGATAGGATAGGATACAGGATAGGATAGGATACAGGATAGGATAGGATACAGGATAGGATAGGATAGAGGAAAGGATAGGATACAGGATAGGATAGGATGGAGGATAGGATAGGATAGAGGATAGGATAGGACAGAGGATAGGATAGGAAAGAGGGTAGGATAGGATAGAGGATAGGATAGAGGATAGGATAGGATAAAGGATAGGATAGGATAGGATAGAGGATAGGATAGGATAGAGTATAGGATAGGATAGAGGATAGGATTGGATAGAGGATAGGATAGGATAGAGGATAGGATAGGATACAGGATAGGATAGGATAGAGGATAATATAGGATAGAGGATAGGATAGGGTAGAGGATAGGATAGGATAGAGAATAGGATAGGATAGAGGATATAATAGGATTGAGGAAAGGATAGGATAGAGGATAGCATAGGATAGAGGATAGGATTGGATAGAGGATAGGATAGGATAGAGGATAGGATAGACGATAGGAGACAATAGGGGATAGGATAGGTGATTGGATAGGATAGAGGACAGGAGACGATAGAGGATAGGATAGGATAGAGGATAGGATAGGTTAGATGATATTATAGGATAGAGGATAGGATAGGATAGAGGATAGGATATTATAGAGGATAGGATAATATAGAGGATAGGATAGGATAGAGGATAGGATAGGATAGAGGATAGGATAGGATAGAGGATATAATAGGATTGAGGAAAGGATAGGATAGAGGATAGGATAGGATAGAGGATAGGATAGGATAGAGGATAGGATAGGATAGAGGAAAGGATAGGATAGAGGATAGGATAGGATAGAGGATAGGATAGGATAGAGGATAGGATAGGACAGAGGATAGGATAGGAAAGAGGGTAGGATAGGATAGAGGATAGGATAGGCTAGAGGATAGGATAGGATAAAGGATAGGATAGGATAGGATAGAGGATAGGATAGGATAGAGGATAGGATAGAGGATAGGATAGAGGATAGGATAGGATAGAGGATAGGATTGGATAGAGGATAGGATAGAGGATAGGATAGGATAGAGGATAGGATTGGATAGAGGATAGGATAGGACAGAGGATAGGATAGGAAAGAGGGTAGGATAGGATAGAGGATAGGATAGGATAGAGGATAGGATAGGATAAAGGATAGGATAGGATAGGATAGAGGATAGGAAAGGATAGAGGATAGGATAGGATAGAGGATAGGATTGGATAGAGGAAAGTATAGGATAGAGGATAGGATAGGATAGAGGATAGGATAGGGGAATGGATAGGATAGACGATAGGAGACAATAGGGGATAGGATAGGTGATTGGATAGGATAGAGGACAGGAGACGATAGAGGATAGGATAGGATAGCGGATAGGATAGGTTAGATGATATTATAGGATAGAGGATAGGATATTATAGAGGATAGGATAATATAGAGGATAGGATAGGATAGAGGATAGGATAGGATAGAGGATAGGATAGGATAGAGGATATAATAGGATTGAGGAAAGGATAGGATAGAGGATAGGATAGGATAGAGGATAGGATAGGATAGAGGATAGGATAGGATAGAGGATAGGATAGGATAGAGGATAGGATAGGATACAGGATAGGATAGGATAGAGGATAATATAGGATAGAGGATAGGATAGGATAGAGGATAGGATAGGTAATTGGATAGGATAGAGGATAGGATAGGATAGAGTATAGGATAGGATACAGGATGGGATAGGATAGAGGATAATATAGGATAGAGGATAGGATAGGATAGAGGATAGGATAGGATAGAGGATAGGATAGGATAGAGGATAGGATAGGATAGAGGATATAATAGGATTGAGGAAAGGATAGGATAGAGGATAGGATAGGATAGAGGATAGGATAGGATAGAGGATAGGATAGGATAGAGGATATGATAGGATAGGATAGAGGATAGGATAGAGGATAGGATAGGATAGAGGATCGGATAGAGGATAGGATAGGATAGAGGATAGGATAGGATAGAGGAAAGGATAGGATAGAGGATAGGATAGGTAATTGGATAGGATAGAGGATAGGATAGGATAGAGGATAGGATAAGAAAAAGGATAGGATAGGATGGGATAGAGGATAGGATAGGATAGAGGATAGGATAGGATACAGGATAGGATAGGATAGAGGAAAGGATAGGATACAGGATAGGATAGGATAGAGGATAGGATTGGATAGAGGATAGGATAGAGGATAGGATAGAGGATAGGATAGGATAGAGGATAGAATAGGATAGAGGATAGAACAGGATAGAGGATAGGATGGGATAAAGGATAGGATAGGATAGAGGATAGGATAGGATAGAGGATAGGATAAGGTAGAGGAAGTATAGGATAGAGGAGAGGATAAGATAGAGGATAGGATAGGATAGAGGATAGGATAGGATTGAGGATAGGATAGGATAGAGGATAGGATAGGATAGAGGAAAGGATAGGATAGAGGATAGGATAGGATAGAGGATAGGATATGATGGAGGATAGGATAGGATTCGATAGAGGATAGGATAGAGAATCGGATAGAGGATAGGATATGATAGAGGATAGGATAGGATACGATAGAGGATAGGATAGAGGATCGGATAGAGGATAGGATAGGATAGAGGATCGGATAGAGGATAGGATAGGATAGAGGATAGGATAGGGTAGAGGATAGGATAGGATAGAGGATAGGATTGGATAGAGGATAGGATAGGATAGAGGATAGGATAGGATACAGGATAGGATAGGATAGAGGATAATATAGGATAGAGGATATGATAGGATAGAGGATATGATAGGATAGAGGATAGGATAGGATAGAGGATAGGATAGGATAGAGGATAGGATAGGATAGAGGATAGGATTGGATAGAGGATAGGATAGAGGATAGGATAGAGGATAGGATAGAGGATAGGATAGGATAGAGGATAGGATAGGATAGAGGATAGGATAGGATAGAGGATAGAGGATAGGATAGGATAGAGGATAGGATTGGATAGAGGATAGGATAGGATAGAGGATAGGATAGGATACAGGATAGGATAGGATAGAGGATAATATAGGATAGAGGATAGGATAGGATAGAGGATAGGATAGGATAGAGGATAGGATAGGTAATTGGATAGGATAGAGGATAGGATAGGATAGAGTATAGGATAGGATACAGGATGGGATAGGATAGAGGATAATATAGGATAGAGGATAGGATAGGATAGAGGATAGGATAGGATAGAGGATAGGATAGGATAGAGGATAGGATAGGATAGAGGATAGGATAGGATAGAGGATATAATAGGATTGAGGAAAGGATAGGATAGAGGATAGGATAGGATAGAGGATAGGATAGGATAGAGGATAGGATAGGATAGAGGATAGGATAGGATAGAGGATAGGATAGGATAGGATAGAGGATAGGATAGAGGATAGGATAGGATAGAGGATCGGATAGAGGATAGGATAGGATAGAGGATAGGATAGGATAGAGGAAAGGATAGGATAGAGGATAGGATAGGTAATTGGATAGGATAGAGGATAGGATAGGATAGAGGATAGGATAAGAAAAAGGATAGGATAGGATGGGATAGAGGATAGGATAGGATAGAGGATAGGATAGGATACAGGATAGGATAGGATAGAGGAAAGGATAGGATACAGGATAGGATAGGATAGAGGATAGGATAGGATAGAGGATAGGATAGGACAGAGGATAGGATAGGAAAGAGGGTAGGATAGGATAGAGGATAGGATAGAGGATAGGATAGGATAAAGGATAGGATAGGATAGGATAGAGGATAGGATAGGATAGAGTATAGGATAGGATAGAGGATAGGATTGGATAGAGGATAGGATAGGATAGAGGATAGGATAGGATACAGGATAGGATAGGATAGAGGATAGGATAGGGGAATGGATAGGATAGACGATAGGAGACAATAGGGGATAGGATAGGTGATTGGATAGGATAGAGGACAGGAGACGATAGAGGATAGGATAGGATAGAGGATAGGATAGGTTAGATGATATTATAGGATAGAGGATAGGATATTATAGAGGATAGGATAATATAGAGGATAGGATAGGATAGAGGATAGGATAGGATAGAGGATAGGATAGGATAGAGGATATAATAGGATTGAGGAAAGGATAGGATAGAGGATAGGATAGGATAGAGGATAGGATAGGATAGAGGATAGGATAGGATAGAGGATAGGATAGGATAGAGGAAAGGATAGGATAGAGGATAGGATAGGATAGAGGATAGGATAGGATAGAGGATAGGATAGGACAGAGGATAGGATAGGAAAGAGGGTAGGATAGGATAGAGGATAGGATAGGCTAGAGGATAGGATAGGATAAAGGATAGGATAGGATAGGATAGAGGATAGGATAGGATAGAGGATAGGATAGAGGATAGGATAGAGGATAGGATAGAGGATAGGATAGGATAGAGGATAGGATTGGATAGAGGATAGGATAGAGGATAGGATAGGATAGAGGATAGGATTGGATAGAGGATAGGATAGGACAGAGGATAGGATAGGAAAGAGGGTAGGATAGGATAGAGGATAGCATAGAGGATAGGATAGAGGATAGGATAGGATAAAGGATAGGATAGGATAGGATAGAGGATAGGATAGGATAGAGTATAGGATAGGATAGAGGATAGGATTGGATAGAGGATAGGATAGGATAGAGGATAGGATAGGATACAGGATAGGATAGGATAGAGGATAATATAGGATAGAGGATAGGATAGGGTAGAGGATAGGATAGGATAGAGAATAGGATAGGATAGAGGATATAATAGGATTGAGGAAAGGATAGGATAGAGGATAGCATAGGATAGAGGATAGGATTGGATAGAGGATAGGATAGGATAGAGGATAGGATAGGATACAGGATAGGATAGGATAGAGGATAATATAGGATAGAGGATAGGATAGGATAGAGCATAGGATAGGGTAGAGGATAGGATAGGATAGAGAATAGGATAGGATAGAGGATATAATAGGATTGAGGAGAGGATAGGATAGAGGATAGCATAGGATAGAGGATAGGATAGGATAGAGGATATAATAGGATTGAGGAAAGGATAGGATAGAGGATAGGATAGGATAGAGGATAGGATAAGGTAGAGGAAGTATAGGATAGAGGAGAGGATAAGATAGAGGATAGGATAGGATAGAGGATAGGATAGGATTGAGGATAGGATATAGGATAGGATAGGATAGAGGCTAGGATAGGATAGAGGATAGGATAGGATAGAGGATAGGATATGATAGAGGATAGGATAGGATACGATAGAGGATAGGATAGAGGATCGGATAGAGGATAGGATAGGATAGAGGATAGGATAGGATAGAGGATAGAGTAGGATAGAGGATAGAGTAGGATAGAGGATAGGATAGGGTAGAGGATAGGATTGGATAGAGGATCGGATAGAGGATAGGATTGGATAGATGATATTATAGGATAGATAATAGGATAGGCTAGATGATATTATAGGATAGAGGATAGGATAAGATAGAGGATAGGATAGGGGAATGGATAGGATAGACCATAGGAGACAATAGGGGATAGGATAGGTGATTGGATAGGATAGAGGACAGGAGACGATAGAGGATAGGATAGGATAGAGGATAGGATAGGTTAGATGATATTATAGGATAGAGGATAGGATAGGATAGAGGATAGGATATTATAGAGGATAGGATAATATAGAGGATAGGATAGGATAGAGGATAGGATAGGATAGAGGATAGGATAGGATAGAGGATAGGATTGGATAGAGGAAAGGATAGGATAGAGGATAGGATAGGATAGAGGATAGGATAGGATAGAGGATAGGATAGGATAGAGGAAAGGATAGGATAGAGGATAGGATAGAATAGAGGATAGGATAGGATTGAGGATAGGATAGAGGATAGGATAGGATAGAGGATAGGATAGAGGATAGGATAGAGGATAGGATAGAGGATAGGATAGAGGATAGGATAGAGGATAGGATAGGATAGAGGATAGGATAGGATAGAGGATAGGATAGGATAGAGGATATGATAGGATAGGATAGAGGATAGGATAGAGGATAGGATAGGATAGAGGATCGGATAGAGGATAGGATAGGATAGAGGATAGGATAGGATAGAGGAAAGGATAGGATAGAGGATAGGATAGGTAATTGGATAGGATAGAGGATAGGATAGGATAGAGGATAGGATAAGAAAAAGGATAGGATAGGATGGGATAGAGGATAGGATAGGATAGAGGATAGGATAGGATACAGGATAGGATAGGATAGAGGAAAGGATAGGATACAGGATAGGATAGAGGATAGGATAGGATAGAGGATAGGATAGGACAGAGGATAGGATAGGAAAGAGGGTAGGATAGGATAGAGGATAGGATAGGATAGAGGATAGGATTGGATAGAGGATAGGATAGAGGATAGGATAGAGGATAGGATAGGATAGAGGATAGAATAGGATAGAGGATAGAACAGGATAGAGGATAGGATGGGATAAAGGATAGGATAGGATAGAGGATAGGATAGGATAGAGGATAGGATAAGGTAGAGGAAGTATAGGATAGAGGAGAGGATAAGATAGAGGATAGGATAGGATAGAGGATAGGATAGGATAGGATAGAGGATAGGATAGAGGATAGGATAGGATAGAGGATCGGATAGAGGATAGGATAGGATAGAGGATAGGATAGGATAGAGGAAAGGATAGGATAGAGGATAGGATAGGTAATTGGATAGGATAGAGGATAGGATAGGATAGAGGATAGGATAAGAAAAAGGATAGGATAGGATGGGATAGAGGATAGGATAGGATAGAGGATAGGATAGGATACAGGATAGGATAGGATAGAGGAAAGGATAGGATACAGGATAGGATAGGATAGAGGATAGGATAGGATAGAGGATAGGATAGGACAGAGGATAGGATAGGAAAGAGGGTAGGATAGGATACAGGATAGGATAGAGGATAGGATAGGATAAAGGATAGGATAGGATAGGATAGAGGATAGGATAGGATAGAGTATAGGATAGGATAGAGGATAGGATTGGATAGAGGATAGGATAGGATAGAGGATAGGATAGGATACAGGATAGGATAGGATAGAGGATAGGATAGGGGAATGGATAGGATAGACGATAGGAGACAATAGGGGATAGGATAGGTGATTGGATAGGATAGAGGACAGGAGACGATAGAGGATAGGATAGGATAGAGGATAGGATAGGTTAGATGATATTATAGGATAGAGGATAGGATATTATAGAGGATAGGATAATATAGAGGATAGGATAGGATAGAGGATAGGATAGGATAGAGGATAGGATAGGATAGAGGATATAATAGGATTGAGGAAAGGATAGGATAGAGGATAGGATAGGATAGAGGATAGGATAGGATAGAGGATAGGATAGGATAGAGGATAGGATAGGATAGAGGAAAGGATAGGATAGAGGATAGGATAGGATAGAGGATAGGATAGGATAGAGGATAGGATAGGACAGAGGATAGGATAGGAAAGAGGGTAGGATAGGATAGAGGATAGGATAGGCTAGAGGATAGGATAGGATAAAGGATAGGATAGGATAGGATAGAGGATAGGATAGGATAGAGGATAGGATAGAGGATAGGATAGAGGATAGGATAGAGGATAGGATAGGATAGAGGATAGGATTGGATAGAGGATAGGATAGAGGATAGGATAGGATAGAGGATAGGATTGGATAAAGGATAGGATAGGATAGGATAGAGGATAGGATAGGATAGAGTATAGGATAGGATAGAGGATAGGATTGGATAGAGGATAGGATAGGATAGAGGATAGGATAGGATACAGGATAGGATAGGATAGAGGATAATATAGGATAGAGGATAGGATAGGGTAGAGGATAGGATAGGATAGAGAATAGGATAGGATAGAGGATATAATAGGATTGAGGAAAGGATAGGATAGAGGATAGCATAGGATAGAGGATAGGATTGGATAGAGGATAGGATAGGATAGAGGATAGGATAGGATACAGGATAGGATAGGATAGAGGATAATATAGGATAGAGGATAGGATAGGATAGAGCATAGGATAGGGTAGAGGATAGGATAGGATAGAGAATAGGATAGGATAGAGGATATAATAGGATTGAGGAGAGGATAGGATAGAGGATAGCATAGGATAGAGGATAGGATAGGATAGAGGATATAATAGGATTGAGGAAAGGATAGGATAGAGGATAGGATAGGATAGAGGATAGGATAAGGTAGAGGAAGTATAGGATAGAGGAGAGGATAAGATAGAGGATAGGATAGGATAGAGGATAGGATAGGATTGAGGATAGGATAGAGGATAGGATAGGATAGAGGCTAGGATAGGATAGAGGATAGGATAGGATAGAGGATAGGATATGATAGAGGATAGGATAGGATACGATAGAGGATAGGATAGAGGATCGGATAGAGGATAGGATAGGATAGAGGATCGGATAGAGGATAGGATAGGATAGAGGATAGGATAGGATAGAGGATAGAGTAGGATAGAGGATAGAGTAGGATAGAGGATAGGATAGGGTAGAGGATAGGATAGGATAGAGGATAGAGTAGGATAGATAATAGGATAGGCTAGATGATATTATAGGATAGAGGATAGGATAAGATAGAGGATAGGATAGGGGAATGGATAGGATAGACCATAGGAGACAATAGGGGATAGGATAGGTGATTGGATAGGATAGAGGACAGGAGACGATAGAGGATAGGATAGGATAGAGGATAGGATAGGTTAGATGATATTATAGGATAGAGGATAGGATAGGATAGAGGATAGGATATTATAGAGGATAGGATAATATAGAGGATAGGATAGGATAGAGGATAGGATAGGATAGAGGATAGGATAGGATAGAGGATAGGATTGGATAGAGGAAAGGATAGGATAGAGGATAGGATAGGATAGAGGATAGGATAGGATAGAGGATAGGATAGGATAGAGGAAAGGATAGGATAGAGGATAGGATAGAATAGAGGATAGGATAGGATTGAGGATAGGATAGAGGATAGGATAGGATAGAGGATAGGATAGAGGATAGGATAGAGGATAGGATAGAGGATAGGATAGGATAGAGGATAGGATAGGATAGAGGATAGGATAGGATAGAGGATATGATAGGATAGGATAGAGGATAGGATAGAGGATAGGATAGGATAGAGGATCGGATAGAGGATAGGATAGGATAGAGGATAGGATAGGATAGAGGAAAGGATAGGATAGAGGATAGGATAGGTAATTGGATAGGATAGAGGATAGGATAGGATAGAGGATAGGATAAGAAAAAGGATAGGATAGGATGGGATAGAGGATAGGATAGGATAGAGGATAGGATAGGATACAGGATAGGATAGGATAGAGGAAAGGATGGGATACAGGATAGGATAGAGGATAGGATAGGATAGAGGATAGGATAGGACAGAGGATAGGATAGGAAAGAGGGTAGGATAGGATAGAGGATAGGATAGGATAGAGGATAGGATTGGATAGAGGATAGGATAGAGGATAGGATAGAGGATAGGATAGGATAGAGGATAGAATAGGATAGAGGATAGAACAGGATAGAGGATAGGATGGGATAAAGGATAGGATAGGATAGAGGATAGGATAGGATAGAGGATAGGATAAGGTAGAGGAAGTATAGGATAGAGGAGAGGATAAGATAGAGGATAGGATAGGATAGAGGATAGGATAGGATTGAGGATAGGATAGGATAGAGGATAGGATAGGATAGAGGATAGAATAGGATAGAGGATAGGATAGGATAGAGGATAGGATATGATAGAGGATAGGATAGGATACGATAGAGGATAGGATAGAGAATCGGATAGAGGATAGGATATGATAGAGGATAGGATAGGATACGATAGAGGATAGGATAGAGGATAGGATAGAGGATAGGATAGGATAGAGGATCGGATAGAGGATAGGATAGGATAGAGGATAGGATAGGATAGGATAGAGGATAGGATAGGGTAGAGGATAGGATAGGATAGAGGATAGGATTGGATAGAGGATAGGATAGGATAGAGGATAGGATAGGATACAGGATAGGATAAGATAGAGGATAATATAGGATAGAGGATAGGATAGGATAGAGGATAGGATAGGATAGAGGATAGGATAGGATAGAGGATAGGATAGGATAGAGGATAGGATAGGATAGAGGATAGGATAGGATAGAGGATAGGATAGGATAGAGGATAGGATAGGATAGAGGATAGGATAGGATAGAGGATAGGATTGGATAGAGGATAGGATAGAGGATAGGATAGAGGATAGGATAGGATAGAGGATAGGAGAGGATAGAGGATAGGATAGGATAGAGGATAGAGGATAGGATAGGATAGAGGATAGGATTGGATAGAGGATAGGATAGGATAGAGGATAGGATAGGATACAGGATAGGATAGGATAGAGGATAATATAGGATAGAGGATAGGATAGGATAGAGGATAGGATAGGATAGAGGATAGGATAGGATAGAGGATAGGATAGGTAATTGGATAGGATAGAGGATAGGATAGGATAGAGTATAGGATAGGATACAGGATGGGATAGGATAGAGGATAATATAGGATAGAGGATAGGATAGGATAGAGGATAGGATAGGATAGAGGATAGGATAGGATAGAGGATAGGATAGGATAGAGGATAGGATAGGATAGAGGATATAATAGGATAGAGGATATAATAGGATTGAGGAAAGGATAGGATAAAGGATAGGATAGGATAGAGGATAGGATAGGATAGAGGATAGGATAGGATAGAGGATAGGATAGGATAGGATAGAGGATAGGATAGAGGATAGCATAGGATAGAGGATCGGATAGAGGATAGGATAGGATAGAGGATAGGATAGGATAGGATAGGATAGGATAGAGGATAGGATAGGGTAGAGGATAGGATAGGATAGAGGATAGGATTGGATAGAGGATAGGATAGGATAGAGGATAGGATAGGATAGAGGATAGGATAGGATAGAGGATATAATAGGATTGAGGAAAGGA
This sequence comes from Halictus rubicundus, assembly GCF_050948215.1. Classification (NCBI taxonomy): domain Eukaryota; kingdom Metazoa; phylum Arthropoda; class Insecta; order Hymenoptera; family Halictidae; genus Halictus; species Halictus rubicundus. The sequence goes on along the minus strand of NW_027488722.1, from coordinate 24,193 downwards.
TAGGATAGAGGATAGGATAGGATAGAGGATAGCATAGGATAGAGGATAGGATTGGATAGAGGATAGGATAGGATAGAGGATAGGATAGGATACAGGATAGGATAGGATAGAGGATAATATAGGATAGAGGATAGGATAGGATAGAGCATAGGATAGGGTAGAGGATAGGATAGGATAGAGAATAGGATAGGATAGAGGATATAATAGGATTGAGGAGAGGATAGGATAGAGGATAGCATAGGATAGAGGATAGGATAGGATAGAGGATATAATAGGATTGAGGAAAGGATAGGATAGAGGATAGGATAGGATAGAGGATAGGATAAGGTAGAGGAAGTATAGGATAGAGGAGAGGATAAGATAGAGGATAGGATAGGATAGAGGATAGGATAGGATTGAGGATAGGATATAGGATAGGATAGGATAGAGGCTAGGATAGGATAGAGGATAGGATAGGATAGAGGATAGGATATGATAGAGGATAGGATAGGATACGATAGAGGATAGGATAGAGGATCGGATAGAGGATAGGATAGGATAGAGGATAGGATAGGATAGAGGATAGAGTAGGATAGAGGATAGAGTAGGATAGAGGATAGGATAGGGTAGAGGATAGGATTGGATAGAGGATCGGATAGAGGATAGGATTGGATAGATGATATTATAGGATAGATAATAGGATAGGCTAGATGATATTATAGGATAGAGGATAGGATAAGATAGAGGATAGGATAGGGGAATGGATAGGATAGACCATAGGAGACAATAGGGGATAGGATAGGTGATTGGATAGGATAGAGGACAGGAGACGATAGAGGATAGGATAGGATAGAGGATAGGATAGGTTAGATGATATTATAGGATAGAGGATAGGATAGGATAGAGGATAGGATATTATAGAGGATAGGATAATATAGAGGATAGGATAGGATAGAGGATAGGATAGGATAGAGGATAGGATAGGATAGAGGATAGGATTGGATAGAGGAAAGGATAGGATAGAGGATAGGATAGGATAGAGGATAGGATAGGATAGAGGATAGGATAGGATAGAGGAAAGGATAGGATAGAGGATAGGATAGAATAGAGGATAGGATAGGATTGAGGATAGGATAGAGGATAGGATAGGATAGAGGATAGGATAGAGGATAGGATAGAGGATAGGATAGAGGATAGGATAGGATAGAGGATAGGATAGGATAGAGGATAGGATAGGATAGAGGATATGATAGGATAGGATAGAGGATAGGATAGAGGATAGGATAGGATAGAGGATCGGATAGAGGATAGGATAGGATAGAGGATAGGATAGGATAGAGGAAAGGATAGGATAGAGGATAGGATAGGTAATTGGATAGGATAGAGGATAGGATAGGATAGAGGATAGGATAAGAAAAAGGATAGGATAGGATGGGATAGAGGATAGGATAGGATAGAGGATAGGATAGGATACAGGATAGGATAGGATAGAGGAAAGGATAGGATACAGGATAGGATAGAGGATAGGATAGGATAGAGGATAGGATAGGACAGAGGATAGGATAGGAAAGAGGGTAGGATAGGATAGAGGATAGGATAGGATAGAGGATAGGATTGGATAGAGGATAGGATAGAGGATAGGATAGAGGATAGGATAGGATAGAGGATAGAATAGGATAGAGGATAGAACAGGATAGAGGATAGGATGGGATAAAGGATAGGATAGGATAGAGGATAGGATAGGATAGAGGATAGGATAAGGTAGAGGAAGTATAGGATAGAGGAGAGGATAAGATAGAGGATAGGATAGGATAGAGGATAGGATAGGATAGGATAGAGGATAGGATAGAGGATAGGATAGGATAGAGGATCGGATAGAGGATAGGATAGGATAGAGGATAGGATAGGATAGAGGAAAGGATAGGATAGAGGATAGGATAGGTAATTGGATAGGATAGAGGATAGGATAGGATAGAGGATAGGATAAGAAAAAGGATAGGATAGGATGGGATAGAGGATAGGATAGGATAGAGGATAGGATAGGATACAGGATAGGATAGGATAGAGGAAAGGATAGGATACAGGATAGGATAGGATAGAGGATAGGATAGGATAGAGGATAGGATAGGACAGAGGATAGGATAGGAAAGAGGGTAGGATAGGATACAGGATAGGATAGAGGATAGGATAGGATAAAGGATAGGATAGGATAGGATAGAGGATAGGATAGGATAGAGTATAGGATAGGATAGAGGATAGGATTGGATAGAGGATAGGATAGGATAGAGGATAGGATAGGATACAGGATAGGATAGGATAGAGGATAGGATAGGGGAATGGATAGGATAGACGATAGGAGACAATAGGGGATAGGATAGGTGATTGGATAGGATAGAGGACAGGAGACGATAGAGGATAGGATAGGATAGAGGATAGGATAGGTTAGATGATATTATAGGATAGAGGATAGGATATTATAGAGGATAGGATAATATAGAGGATAGGATAGGATAGAGGATAGGATAGGATAGAGGATAGGATAGGATAGAGGATATAATAGGATTGAGGAAAGGATAGGATAGAGGATAGGATAGGATAGAGGATAGGATAGGATAGAGGATAGGATAGGATAGAGGATAGGATAGGATAGAGGAAAGGATAGGATAGAGGATAGGATAGGATAGAGGATAGGATAGGATAGAGGATAGGATAGGACAGAGGATAGGATAGGAAAGAGGGTAGGATAGGATAGAGGATAGGATAGGCTAGAGGATAGGATAGGATAAAGGATAGGATAGGATAGGATAGAGGATAGGATAGGATAGAGGATAGGATAGAGGATAGGATAGAGGATAGGATAGAGGATAGGATAGGATAGAGGATAGGATTGGATAGAGGATAGGATAGAGGATAGGATAGGATAGAGGATAGGATTGGATAAAGGATAGGATAGGATAGGATAGAGGATAGGATAGGATAGAGTATAGGATAGGATAGAGGATAGGATTGGATAGAGGATAGGATAGGATAGAGGATAGGATAGGATACAGGATAGGATAGGATAGAGGATAATATAGGATAGAGGATAGGATAGGGTAGAGGATAGGATAGGATAGAGAATAGGATAGGATAGAGGATATAATAGGATTGAGGAAAGGATAGGATAGAGGATAGCATAGGATAGAGGATAGGATTGGATAGAGGATAGGATAGGATAGAGGATAGGATAGGATACAGGATAGGATAGGATAGAGGATAATATAGGATAGAGGATAGGATAGGATAGAGCATAGGATAGGGTAGAGGATAGGATAGGATAGAGAATAGGATAGGATAGAGGATATAATAGGATTGAGGAGAGGATAGGATAGAGGATAGCATAGGATAGAGGATAGGATAGGATAGAGGATATAATAGGATTGAGGAAAGGATAGGATAGAGGATAGGATAGGATAGAGGATAGGATAAGGTAGAGGAAGTATAGGATAGAGGAGAGGATAAGATAGAGGATAGGATAGGATAGAGGATAGGATAGGATTGAGGATAGGATAGAGGATAGGATAGGATAGAGGCTAGGATAGGATAGAAGAGGATAGGATAGGATAGAGGATAGGATAGGATAGGATAGAGGATAGGATAGAGGATAGCATAGGATAGAGGATCGGATAGAGGATAGGATAGGATAGAGGATAGGATAGGATAGGATAGGATAGGATAGAGGATAGGATAGGGTAGAGGATAGGATAGGATAGAGGATAGGATTGGATAGAGGATAGGATAGGATAGAGGATAGGATAGGATAGAGGATAGGATAGGATAGAGGATATAATAGGATTGAGGAAAGGATAGGATAGAGGATAGGATAGGATAGAGGATAGGATAGGATAGAGGATAGGATAGGATAGAGGATAGGATAGGATAGGATAGAGGATAGGATAGAGGATAGGATAGGATAGAGGATCGGATAGAGGATAGGATAGGATAGAGGATAGGATAGGATAGAGGAAAGGATAGGATAGAGGATAGGATAGGTAATTGGATAGGATAGAGGATAGGATAGGATAGAGGATAGGATAAGAAAAAGGATAGGATAGGATGGGATAGAGGATAGGATAGGATAGAGGATAGGATAGGATACAGGATAGGATAGGATAGAGGAAAGGATAGGATACAGGATAGGATAGGATAGAGGATAGGATAGGATAGAGGATAGGATAGGACAGAGGATAGGATAGGAAAGAGGGTAGGATAGGATAGAGGATAGGATAGAGGATAGGATAGGATAAAGGATAGGATAGGATAGGATAGAGGATAGATAGGATAGAGTATAGGATAGGATAGAGGATAGGATTGGATAGAGGATAGGATAGGATACAGGATAGGATAGGATAGAGGATAATATAGGATAGAGGATAGGATAGGGTAGAGGATAGGATAGGATAGAGAATAGGATAGGATAGAGGATATAATAGGATTGAGGAAAGGATAGGATAGAGGATAGCATAGGATAGAGGATAGGATTGGATAGAGGATAGGATAGGATAGAGGATAGGATAGACGATAGGAGACAATAGGGGATAGGATAGGTGATTGGATAGGATAGAGGACAGGAGACGATAGAGGATAGGATAGGATAGAGGATAGGATAGGTTAGATGATATTATAGGATAGAGGATAGGATAGGATAGAGGATAGGATATTATAGAGGATAGGATAATATAGAGGATAGGATAGGATAGAGGATAGGATAGGATAGAGGATAGGATAGGATAGAGGATATAATAGGATTGAGGAAAGGATAGGATAGAGGATAGGATAGGATAGAGGATAGGATAGGATAGAGGATAGGATAGGATAGGGGAAAGGATAGGATAGAGGATAGGATATGATAGAGGATAGGATAGGATAGAGGATAGGATAGGACAGAGGATAGGATAGGAAAGAGGGTAGGATAGGATAGAGGATAGGATAGGCTAGAGGATAGGATAGGATAAAGGATAGGATAGGATAGGATAGAGGATAGGATAGGATTGAGGATAGGATAGAGGATAGGATAGAGGATAGGATAGGATAGAGGATAGGATTGGATAGAGGATAGGATAGAGGATAGGATAGGATAGAGGATAGGATTGGATAGAGGATAGGATAGGACAGAGGATAGGATAGGAAAGAGGGTAGGATAGGATAGAGGATAGGATAGGATAGAGGATAGGATAGGATAAAGGATAGGATAGGATAGGATAGAGGATAGGAAAGGATAGAGGATAGGATAGGATAGAGGATAGGATTGGATAGAGGAAAGTATAGGATAGAGGATAGGATAGGATAGAGGATAGGATAGGGGAATGGATAGGATAGACGATAGGAGACAATAGGGGATAGGATAGGTGATTGGATAGGATAGAGGACAGGAGACGATAGAGGATAGGATAGGATAGCGGACAGGATAGGTTAGATGATATTATAGGATAGAGGATAGGATATTATAGAGGATAGGATAATATAGAGGATAGGATAGGATAGAGGATAGGATAGGATAGAGGATAGGATAGGATAGAGGATATAATAGGATTGAGGAAAGGATAGGATAGAGGATAGGATAGGATAGAGGATAGGATAGGATAGAGGATAGGATAGGATAGAGGATAGGATAGGATAGAGGATAGGATAGGATACAGGATAGGATAGGATAGAGGATAATATAGGATAGAGGATAGGATAGGATAGAGGATAGGATAGGATAGAGGATAGGATAGGTAATTGGATAGGATAGAGGATAGGATAGGATAGAGTATAGGATAGGATACAGGATGGATAGGATAGAGGATAATATAGGATAGAGGATAGGATAGGATAGAGGATAGGATAGGATAGAGGATATGATAGGATAGGATAGAGGATAGGATAGAGGATAGGATAGGATAGAGGATCGGATAGAGGATAGGATAGGATAGAGGATAGGATAGGATAGAGGAAAGGATAGGATAGAGGATAGGATAGGTAATTGGATAGGATAGAGGATAGGATAGGATAGAGGATAGGATAAGAAAAAGGATAGGATAGGATGGGATAGAGGATAGGATAGGATAGAGGATAGGATAGGATAGAGGATAGGATAAGGATAGAGGATAGGATAGGACAGAGGATAGGATAGGAAAGAGGGTAGGATAGGATAGAGGATAGGATAGGATAGAGGATAGGATTGGATAGAGGATAGGATAGGGATAGGATAGAGGATAGGATAGGATAGAGGTAGAATAGGATAGAGGATAGAACAGGATAGAGGATAGGAAGGGATAAAGGATAGGATAGGATAGAGGATAGGATAGGATAGAGGATAGATAAGGTAGAGGAAGTATAGGATAGAGGAGAGGATAAGATAGAGGATAGGATAGGATAGAGGATAGGATAGGATTGAGGATAGGATAGGATAGAGGATAGGATAGGATAGAGGATAGGATAGGATTCGATAGAGGATAGGATAGAGAATCGGATAGAGGATAGGATATGATAGAGGATAGGATAGGATACGATAGAGGATAGGATAGAGGATCGGATAGAGGATAGGATAGGATAGAGGATCGGATAGAGGATAGGATAGGATAGAGGATAGGATAGGGTAGAGGATAGGATAGGATAGAGGATAGGATTGGATAGAGGATAGGATAGGATAGAGGATAGGATAGGATACAGGATAGGATAGGATAGAGGATAATATAGGATAGAGGATATGATAGGATAGAGGATAGGATAGGATAGAGGATAGGATAGGATAGAGGATAGGATAGGATAGAGGATAGGATAGGATAGAGGATAGGGATAGGATAGAGGATAGGATTGGATAGAGGATAGGATAGAGGATAGGATAGAGGATAGGATAGGATAGAGGATAGGATAGGATAGAGGATAGATAGGATAGAGGATAGAGGATAGGATAGGATAGAGGATAGGATTGGATAGAGGATAGGATAGGATAGAGGATAGGATAGGATACAGGATAGGATAGGATAGAGGATAATATAGGATAAAGGATAGGATAGGATAGAGGATAGGATAGGATAGAGGATAGGATAGGTAATTGGATAGGATAGAGGATAGGATAGGATAGAGTATAGGATAGGATACAGGATGGGATAGGATAGAGGATAATATAGGATAGAGGATAGGATAGGATAGAGGATAGGATAGGATAGAGGATAGGATAGGATAGAGGATAGGATAGGATAGAGGATAGGATAGGATAGAGGATATAATAGGATTGAGGAAAGGATAGGATAGAGGATAGGATAGGATAGAGGATAGGATAGGATAGAGGATAGGATAGGATAGAGGATAGGATAGGGTAGGATAGAGAATAGGATAGAGGATAGGATAGGATAGAGGATCGGATAGAGGATAGGATAGGATAGAGGATAGGATAGGATAGAGGAAAGGATAGGATAGAGGATAGGATAGGTAATTGGATAGGATAGAGGATAGGATAGGATAGAGGATAGGATAAGAAAAAGGATAGGATAGGATGGGATAGAGGATAGGATAGGATAGAGGATAGGATAGGATACAGGATAGGATAGGATAGAGGAAAGGATAGGATACAGGATAGGATAGGATAGAGGATAGGATAGGATAGAGGATAGGATAGGACAGAGGATAAGATAGGAAAGAGGGTAGGATAGGATAGAGGATAGGATAGAGGATAGGATAGGATAAAGGATAGGATAGGATAGGATAGAGGATAGGATAGGATAGAGTATAGGATAGGATAGAGGATAGGATTGGATAGAGGATAGGATAGGATAGAGGATAGGATAGGATACAGGATAGGATAGGATAGAGGATAGGATAGGGGAATGGATAGGATAGACGATAGGAGACAATAGGGGATAGGATAGGTGATTGGATAGGATAGAGGACAGGAGACGATAGAGGATAGGATAGGATAGAGGATAGGATAGGATAGAGGATAGGATTGGATAGAGGATAGGATAGAGGATAGGATAGGATAGAGGATAGGATTGGATAGAGGATAGGATAGGACAGAGGATAGGATAGGAAAGAGGGTAGGATGGGATAGAGGATAGGATAGAGGATAGGATAGAGGATAGGATAGGATAAAGGATAGGATAGGATAGGATAGAGGATAGGATAGGATAGAGTATAGGATAGGATAGAGGATAGGATTGGATAGAGGATAGGATAGGATAGAGGATAGGATAGGATACAGGATAGGATAGGATAGAGGATAATATAGGATAGAGGATAGGATAGGGTAGAGGATAGGATAGGATAGAGAATAGGATAGGATAGATAATATAATAGGATTGAGGAAAGGATAGGATAGAGGATGGCATAGGATAGAGGATAGGATTGGATAGAGGATAGGATAGGATAGAGGATAGGATAGGATACAGGATAGGATAGGATAGAGGATAATATAGGATAGAGGATAGGATAGGATAGAGCATAGGATAGGGTAGAGGATAGGATAGGATAGAGAATAGGATAGGATAGAGGATATAATAGGATTGAGGAGAGGATATAATAGAGGATAGCATAGGATAGAGGATAGGATAGGATAGAGGATATAATAGGATTGAGGAAAGGATAGGATAGAGGATAGGATAGGATAGAGGATAGGATAAGGTAGAGGAAGTATAGGATAGAGGAGAGGATAAGATAGAGGATAGGATAGGATAGAGGATAGGATAGGATTGAGGATAGGATAGAGGATAGGATAGGATAGAGGATAGGATAGGATAGAGGATAGGATAGGATAGAGGATAGGATATGATAGAGGATAGGATAGGATACGATAGAGGATAGGATAGAGGATCGGATAGAGGATAGGATAGGATAGAGGATCGGATAGAGGATAGGATAGGATAGAGGATAGGATAGGATAGAGGATAGAGTAGGATAGAGGATAGAGTAGGATAGAGGATAGGATAGGGTAGAGGATAGGATAGGACAGAGGATAGGATAGGAAAGAGGGTAGGATAGGATAGAGGATAGGATAAGCTAGAGGATAGGATAGGATAAAGGATAGGATAGGATAGGATAGAGGATAGGATAGGATAGAGGATAGGATAGAGGATAGGATAGAGGATAGGATAGAGGATAGGATAGGATAGAGGATAGGATTGGATAGAGGATAGGATAGAGGATAGGATAGGATAGAGGATAGGATTGGATAGAGGATAGGATAGGACAGAGGATAGGATAGGAAAGAGGGTAGGATGGGATAGAGGATAGGATAGAGGATAGGATAGAGGATAGGATAGGATAAAGGATAGGATAGGATAGAGGATAGGATAGGATAGAGTATAGGATAGGATAGAGGATAGGATTGGATAGAGGATAGGATAGGATAGAGGATAGGATAGGATACAGGATAGGATAGGATAGAGGATAATATAGGATAGAGGATAGGATAGGGTAGAGGATAGGATAGGATAGAGAATAGGATAGGATAGAGGATATAATAGGATTGAGGAAAGGATAGGATAGAGGATAGCATAGGATAGAGGATAGGATTGGATAGAGGATAGGATAGGATAGAGGATAGTATAGGATACAGGATAGGATAGGATAGAGGATAATATAGGATAGAGGATAGGATAGGATAGAGCATAGGATAGGGTAGAGGATAGGATAGGATAGAGAATAGGATAGGATAGAGGATATAATAGGATTGAGGAGAGGATAGGATAGAGGATAGCATAGGATAGAGGATAGGATAGGATAGAGGATATAATAGGATTGAGGAAAGGATAGGATAGAGGATAGGATAGGATAGAGGATAGGATAAGGTAGAGGAAGTATAGGATAGAGGAGAGGATAAGATAGAGGATAGGATAGGATAGAGGATAGGATAGGATTGAGGATAGGATAGAGGATAGGATAGGATAGAGGATAGGATAGGATAGAGGATAGGATAGGATAGAGGATAGGATATGATAGAGGATAGGATAGGATACGATAGAGGATAGGATAGAGGATCGGATAGAGGATAGGATAGGATAGAGGATCGGATAGAGGATAGGATAGGATAGAGGATAGGATAGGATAGAGGATAGAGTAGGATAGAGGATAGAGTAGGATAGAGGATAGGATAGGGTAGAGGATAGGATTGGATAGAGGATCGGATAGAGGATAGGATTGGATAGATGATATTATAGGATAGATAATAGGATAGGCTAGATGATATTATAGGATAGAGGATAGGATAAGATAGAGGATAGGATAGGGGAATGGATAGGATAGACCATAGGAGACAATAGGGGATAGGATAGGTGATTGGATAGGATAGAGGACAGGAGACGATAGATCATAGGATAGGATAGAGGATAGGATAGGTTAGATGATATTATAGGATAGAGGATAGGATAGGATAGAGGATAGGATATTATAGAGGATAGGATAATATAGAGGATAGGATAAGATAGAGGATAGGATAGGATAGAGGATAGGATAGGATAGAGGATAGGATTGGATAGAGGAAAGGATAGGATAGAGGATAGGATAGGATAGAGGATAGGATAGGATAGAGGATAGGATAGGATAGAGGAAAGGATAGGATAGAGGATAGGATAGAATAGAGGATAGGATAGGATTGAGGATAGGATAGAGGATAGGATAGGATAGAGGATAGGATAGAGGATAGGATAGAGGATAGGATAGAGGATAGGATAGAGGATAGGATAGGATAGAGGATAGGATTGGATAGAGGATAGGATAGAGGATAGGATAGGATAGAGGATAGGATTGGATAGAGGATAGGATAGGACAGAGGATAGGATAGGAAAGAGGGTAGGATAGGATAGAGGATAGGATAGGCTAGAGGATAGGATAGGATAAAGGATAGGATAGGATAGGATAGAGGATAGGATAGGATAGAGGATAGGATAGGATAGAGGATAGGATAGAGGATAGGATAGAGGATAGGATAGAGGATAGGATAGGATAGAGGATAGGATTGGATAGAGGATAGGATAGAGGATAGGATAGGATAGAGGATAGGATTGGATAGAGGATAGGATAGGACAGAGGATAGGATAGGAAAGAGGGTAGGATAGGATAGAGGATAGGATAGGATAGAGGATAGGATAGGATAAAGGATAGGATGGGATAAAGGATAGGATAGGATAGAGGATAGGATAGGATAGAGGATAGGATAAGGTAGAGGAAGTATAGGATAGAGGAGAGGATAAGATAGAGGATAGGATAGAGGATCGGATAGAGGATAGGATAGGATAGAGGATCGGATAGAGGATAGGATAGGATAGAGGATCGGATAGAGGATAGGATAGGATAGAGGATCGGATAGAGGATAGGATAGGATAGAGGATAGGATAGGATAGAGGATAGGATAGGATAGAGGATAGGATAGGATAGAGGATAGGATAGGATAGAGGATAGGATAAGGTAGAGGAAGTATAGGATAGAGGAGAGGATAAGATAGAGGATAGGATAGAGGATCGGATAGAGGATAGGATAGGATAGAGGATCGGATAGAGGATAGGATAGGATAGAGGATCGGATAGAGGATAGGATAGGATAGAGGATCGGATAGAGGATAGGATAGGATAGAGGATAGGATAGGATAGAGGATAGAGTAGGATAGAGGATAGAGTAGGATAGAGGATAGGATAGGGTAGAGGATAGGATTGGATAGAGGATCGGATAGAGGATAGGATAGGATAGATGATATTATAGGATAGATAATAGGATAGGCTAGATGATATTATAGGATAGAGGATAGGATAGGATAGAGGATAGGATAGGGGAATGGATAGGATAGACGATAGGAGACAATAGGGGATAGGATAGGTGATTGGATAGGATAGAGGACAGGAGACGATAGAGGATAGGATAGGATAGAGGATAGGATAGGTTAGATGATATTATAGGATAGAGGATAGGATAGGATAGAGGATAGGATATTATAGAGGATAGGATAATATAGAGGATAGGATAGGATAGAGGATAGGATAGGATAGAGGATAGGATAGGATAGAGGATAGGATAGGATAGAGGATACGATAGGATAGAGGATACGATAGGAAAGAGGGTAGGATAGGATAGAGGATAGGATGGGATAGAGGATAGGATAGAATAAAGGATAGGATAGGATAGGATAGAGGATAGGATAGGATAGAGGATAGGATAGGATAGAGGATAGGATAGGATAGAGGATAGGATAGGATAGAGGATAGGATAGGATAGAGGATAGGATTGGATAGAGGATAGGATAGAGGATAGGATAGAGGATAGGATAGGATAGAGGATAGGATAGGATAGAGGATAGGATAGGATAGAGGATAGGATAGGATAGAGGATAGGATAGGATAGAGGATAGGATAGGATAGAGGATAGGATTGGATAGAGGAAAGTATAGGATGGAGGATAGGATAGGATAGAGGATAGGATAGGATAGAGGATAGGATAGGATAGAGGATACGATAGGATAGAGGATACGATAGGAAAGAGGGTAGGATAGGATAGAGGATAGGATGGGATAGAGGATAGGATAGAATAAAGGATAGGATAGGATAGGATAGAGGATAGGATAGGATAGAGGATAGGATAGGATACAGGATAGGATAGGATAGAGGATAGGATAGGATAGAGGATAGGATAGGATAGAGGATAGGATAGGATAGAGGATAGGATAGGATAGAGGATAGGATTGGATAGAGGATAGGATAGAGGATAGGATAGAGGATAGGATAGGATAGAGGATACGATAGGATAGAGGATAGGATAGGATAGAGGAAAGGATAGGATAGAGGATAGGATAGGATAGAGGATAGGATAGGATAGAGGATAGGATAGGACAGAGGATAGGATAGGAAAGAGGGTAGGATAGGATAGAGGATAGGATAGGCTAGAGGATAGGATAGGATAAAGGATAGGATAGGATAGGATAGAGGATAGGATAGGATAGAGGATAGGATAGAGGATAGGATAGAGGATAGGATAGGATAGAGGATAGGATTGGATAGAGGATAGGATAGAGGATAGGATAGGATAGAGGATAGGATTGGATAGAGGATAGGATAGAGGATAGGATAGGATAGAGGATAGGATTGGATAGAGGATAGGATAGGACAGAGGATAGGATAGGAAAGAGGGTAGGATAGGATAGAGGATAGGATAGGATAGAGGATAGGATAGGATAAAGGATAGGATAGGATAGGATAGAGGATAGGATTGGATAGAGGAAAGTATAGGATAGAGGATAGGATAGGATAGAGGATAGGATAGGATAGAGGATAGGATAGGATAGAGGATACGATAGGATAGAGGATACGATAGGAAAGAGGGTAGGATAGGATAGAGGATAGGATGGGATAGAGGATAGGATAGAATAAAGGATAGGATAGGATAGAGGATAGGATAGGATAGAGGATAGGATAGGATAGAGGATAGGATAGGATAGAGGATAGGATAGGATAGAGGATAGGATAGGATAAAGGATAGGATAGGATAGGATAGAGGATAGGATAGGATAGAGGATAGGATAGAGGATAGGATAGAGGATAGGATAGGATAGAGGATAGGATTGGATAGAGGATAGGATAGAGGATAGGATAGGATAGAGGATAGGATTGGATAGAGGATAGGATAGAGGATAGGATAGGATAGAGGATAGGATTGGATAGAGGATAGGATAGGACAGAGGATAGGATAGGAAAGAGGGTAGGATAGGATAGAGGATAGGATAGGATAGAGGATAGGATAGGATAAAGGATAGGATAGGATAGGATAGAGGATAGGATTGGATAGAGGAAAGTATAGGATAGACGATAGGATAGGATAGAGGATAGGATAGGATAGAGGATAGGATAGGATAGAGGATACGATAGGATAGAGGATACGATAGGAAAGAGGGTAGGATAGGATAGAGGATAGGATGGGATGAGGATAGGATAGAATAAAGGATAGGATAGGATAGGATAGAGGATAGGATAGGATAGAGGATAGGATAGGATAGAGGATAGGATAGGATAGAGGATAGGATAGGATAGAGGATAGGATAGGATAGAGGATAGGATAGGATAGAGGATAGGATTGGATAGAGGATAGGATAGAGGATAGGATAGAGGATAGGATAGGATAGAGGATAGGATAGGATAGAGTATAGAGGATAGGATAGGATAGAGGATAGGATTGGATAGAGGATAGGATAGAGGATAGGATAGAGGATAGGATAGGATAGAGTATAGAGGATAGGATAGGATAGAGGATAGGATAGGATAGGATAGAGGATAGGATAGGGTAGAGGATAGGATAGGATAGAGGATAGGATAGGATAGAGGATAGGATAGGATAGAGGATAGGATAGGATAGAGGATAGGATAGGATAGAGGATAGGATAGGATAGAGGATAGGATAGGATAGAGGATAGGATTGGATAGAGGATAGGATAGAGGATAGGATAGAGGATAGGATAGGATAGAGGATAGGATAGGATAGAGGATAGGATAGGATAGAGGAAAGGATAGGATAGAGGATAGGATAGGATAGAGGATAGGATAGGATAGAGGATAGGATAGGACAGAGGATAGGATAGGAAAGAGGGTAGGATAGGATAGAGGATAGGATAGGCTAGAGGATAGGATAGGATAGAGGATAGGATAGGATAGAGGATAGGATAGGATACAGGATAGGATAGGATAGAGGATAATATAGGATAGAGGATAGGATAGGATAGAGGATAGGATAGGGTGGAGGATAGGATAGGATAGAGAATAGGATAGGATAGAGGATATAATAGGATTGAGGAGAGGATAGGATAGAGGATAGCATAGGATAGAGGATAGGATAGGATAGAGGATATAATAGGATTGAGGAAAGGATCGGATAGAGGATAGGATAGGATAGAGGATAGGATAGGATTGAGGATAGGATAGGATAGAGGATAGGATAGGGTAGAGGATAGGATAGGATAGAGGATAGGATTGGATAGAGGATAGGATAGGATAGAGGATAGGATAGGATACAGGATAGGATAGGATAGAGGATAATATAGGATAGTTGATAGGATAGGATAGAGGATAGGATAGGGTAGAGGATAGGATAGGATAGAGAATAGGATAGGATAGAGGATATAATAGGATTGAGGAAAGGATAGGATAGAGGATAGCATAGGATAGAGGATGGGATAGGATAGAGGATATAATAGGATTGAGGAAAGGATAGGATAGAGGATAGGATAGGATAGAGGATAGGATAAGGTAGAGGAAGTATAGGATAGAGGAGAGGATAAGATAGAGGATAGGATAGGATAGAGGATAGGATAGGATTGAGGATAGGATAGAGGATAGGATAGAGGATCGGATAGAGGATAGGATAGGATAGAGGATCGGATAGAGGATAGGATAGGATAGAGGATAGGATAGGATAGAGGATAGAGTAGGATAGAGGATAGAGTAGGATAGAGGATAGGATAGGATAGAGGATAGGATTGGATAGAGGATCGGATAGAGGATAGGATAGAGGATAGGATAGAGGATAGGATAGAGGATAGGATATAATAGAGGATTGGATAGGATAGAGGATAGGATATTATAGAGGATCTAATAGAGGATAGGATAGGATAGAGGATAGGATAGGATGGAGGATAGGATCGGGTAGAGGATAGGATAGGATAGAGGATAGGATAGGATAGAGGATAGGATAGGATAGAGGATAGGATGGGATAGAAGATAGGATAGGATAGAGGGTAGGATAGGATAGAGGATAGGATAGGATAGAGGATAGGATAGGAAAGAGGGTAGGATAGGATAGAGGATAGAGTATAGGATAGGATAGAGGATAGGATAGGATAGAGGAGAGGATAGGATAGAGGATAGGATAGGATAGAGGATAGAATAGGAAACAGGATAGGATAGAATACAGGATAGGATAGGATAGAGGATAATATAGGATAGAGGATAGGATAGGATAGAGGATAGGATAGGATAGAGGATAGGATAGGATAGAGGATAGGATAGGATAGAGGATATAATAGGATTGAGGAAAGGATAGGATAGAGGATAGGATAGGATAGACGATAGGATAGGATGGGATAGAGGATAGGATAGGATAGAGGTTATATAATAGGATTGAGGATAGGATAGGATAGAGGATAGGATAGGATAGAGGATAGGATAGGATAGAGGATAGGATAGGATGGAGGATAGGATAGGATAGAGGATAGGATAGGATAGAGGATAGGATAGGATAGAGGATAGGATAGGATAGAGGATAGGATAGGATAGAGGATAGGATAGGATAGAGTGTACGATAGAGGATTGGATATGATAGAGGATAGGATAGAGGATACGATAGAGGATTGGATATGATAGAGGATAGGATAGACGATAGAATAGGATAGATGACATTATAGGATAGAGGATAGGATATGATAGAGTAAACGATATTATAGAGGATGAGATAGGGTAGAGGATAGGATAGAGGATAGGATAGGATAGAGGATAGGATAGAGGTAGGATAAGATAGAGGATAGGATAGAGGATAGGATAGAGGATAGGATAAGATAGAGGATAGGATAGGATAGAGGATAGGATAGGATAGAGGATCGGATAGAGGATAGGATAGGATAGAGGATAGGATAGGATAGAGGATAGGATAGGATAGAGGATAGGATAGGATAGAGGATAGGATAGGATAGAGGATAGGATAGGATAGAGGATATAATAGGATTGAGGAAAGGATAGGATAGAGGATAGGATATAATAGAGGATTGGATAGGTAATTGGATAGGATAGAGTATACGATAAGGTAGAGGATAGGATAGGATAGAGGATAGGATAGGATAGAGGATAGGATACGAAAGAGGATAGGATAGGATAGAGGATAGGATAGGATAGATGATAGGATAGAGGATAGGATAGAGGATAGGATAGAGGATAGGATAGAATGGAGGATAGGATAGGATAGAGGATAGGATAGGATAGAGGTTAGGATAGGGTAGAGGATAGGATAGGATAGAGGATAGGATAGGATAGAGGATAGGATAGGATAGAGGATATGATAGGATAGAGGATAGGATAGGATAAAGGATAGGATAGGATAGACGATAGGATAGGATGGGATAGAGGATAGGATAGGATAGAGGTTATATAATAGGATTGAGGATAGGATAGGATAGAGGATAGGATAGGATAGAGGATAGGATAGGATAGAGGATAGGATAGGATAGAGGATAGGATAGGATAGAGGATAGGATAGGATAGAGGATAGGATAGGATAGAGGATAGGATAGGATAGAGGATAGGATAGGATAGAGGATAGGATAGGATAGAGGATAGGATAGGATAGAGGATAGGATAGGATAGAGGATAGGATAGGATAGAGGATAGGATAGGATAGAGGATAGGATAGGATAGAGTGTACGATAGAGGATTGGATATGATAGAGGATAGGATAGAGGATACGATAGAGGATTGGATATGATAGAGGATAGGATAGACGATAGAATAGGATAGATGACATTATAGGATAGAGGATAGGATATGATAGAGTAAACGATATTATAGAGGATGAGATAGGGTAGAGGATAGGATAGAGGATAGGATAGGATAGAGGATAGGATAGAGGATAGGATAGAGGATAGGATAGAGGTAGGATAAGATAGAGGATAGGATAGAGGATAGGATAGAGGATAGGATAAGATAGAGGATAGGATAGGATAGAGGATAGGATAGGATAGAGGATCGGATAGAGGATAGGATAGGATAGAGGATAGGATAGGATAGAGGTTAGGATAGGGTAGAGGATAGGATAGGATAGAGGATAGGATAGGATAGAGGATAGGATAGGATAGAGGATAGGATAGGATAGAGGATAGAGGATAGAGGATAGGATAGGATAGCTGATAGTATAGGATAGAGGATAGGATAGGATAGGATAGAGGATAAGATAGGGTAGAGGATAGGATAGGATAGAGGATAGGATTGGATAGAGGATAGGATAGGATAGAGCATAGGATAGGATACAGGATAGGATAGGATAGAGGATAATATAGGATAGAGGATAGGATAGGATAGAGGATAGGATAGGGTAGAGGATAGGATAGGATAGAGAATAGGATAGGATAGAGGATATAATAGGATTGAGGAAAGGATAGGATAGAGGATATAATAGGATTGAGGAAAGGATAGGATAGAGGATAGGATAGGATAGAGGATAGGATAGGATAGAGTGTACGATAGAGGATTGGATATGATAGAGGATAGGATAGAGGATACGATAGAGGATTGGATATGATAGAGGATAGGATAGACGATAGAATAGGATAGATGACATTATAGGATAGAGGATAGGATATGATAGAGTAAACGATATTATAGAGGATGAGATAGGGTAGAGGATAGGATAGGATAGAGGATAGGATAGAGGATAGGATAGAGGATAGGATAGAGGTAGGACAAGATAGAGGATAGGATAGAGGATAGGATAGAGGATAGGATAAGATAGAGGATAGGATAGGATAGAGGATAGGATAGGATAGAGGATCGGATAGAGGATAGGATAGGATAGAGGATAGGATATAATAGAGGATTGGAAAGGATAGACGATAGAATAGGATAGATGACATTATAGGATAGAGGATAGGATATGATAGAGTAAACGATATTATAGAGGATAAGATAGGGTAGAGGATAGGATAGAGGATAGGATAGGATAGAGGATAGGATAGAGGATAGGATAGAATGGAGGATAGGATAGGATAGAGGATAGGATAGGATAGAGGTTAGGATAGGGTAGAGGATAGGATAGGATAGAGGATAGGATAGGATAGAGGATAGGATAGGATAGAGGATAGGATAGGATAGAGGATAGGATAGGATAGAGGATAGGATAGGATAGAGGATAGGATAGGATAGAGGATAGGATAGGATAGAGGATATAATAGGATTGAGGAAAGGATAGGATAGAGGATAGGATATAATAGAGGATTGGATAGGTAATTGGATAGGATAGAGTATACGATAAGGTAGAGGATAGGATAGGATAGAGGATAGGATAGGATAGAGGATAGGATACGAAAGAGGATAGGATAGGATAGAGGATAGGATAGGATAGATGATAGGATAGAGGATAGGATAGAGGATAGGATAGAGGATAGGATAGAATGGAGGATAGGATAGGATAGAGGATAGGATAGGATAGAGGTTAGGATAGGGTAGAGGATAGGATAGGATAGAGGATAGGATAGGATAGAGGATAGGATAGGATAGAGGATATGATAGGATAGAGGATAGGATAGGATAAAGGATAGGATAGGATAGACGATAGGATAGGATGGGATAGAGGATAGGATAGGATAGAGGTTATATAATAGGATTGAGGATAGGATAGGATAGAGGATAGGATAGGATAGAGGATAGGATAGGATAGAGGATAGGATAGGATAGAGGATAGGATAGGATAGAGGATAGGATAGGATAGAGGATAGGATAGGATAGAGGATAGGATAGGATAGAGGATAGGATAGGATAGAGGATAGGATAGGATAGAGGATAGGATAGGATAGAGGATAGGATAGGATAGAGGATAGGATAGGATAGAGTGTACGATAGAGGATTGGATATGATAGAGGATAGGATAGAGGATACGATAGAGGATTGGATATGATAGAGGATAGGATAGACGATAGAATAGGATAGATGACATTATAGGATAGAGGATAGGATATGATAGAGTAAACGATATTATAGAGGATGAGATAGGGTAGAGGATAGGATAGAGGATAGGATAGGATAGAGGATAGGATAGAGGATAGGATAGAGGATAGGATAGAGGTAGGATAAGATAGAGGATAGGATAGAGGATAGGATAGGATAGAGGATAGGATTGGATAGAGGATCGGATAGAGGATAGGATAGGATAGAGGATAGGATAGGATAGAGGATAGGATAGGATAGAGGATAGTATAGGATAGAGAATAGGATAGAATAGAGGATAGGATAGGATAAAGGATAGGATAGCATAGAGGATAGGATAGGATAGGATAGAGGATAGGATAGGATAGGATAGAGGATAGGATAGGATAGAGGATAGGATAGGACAGAGGATAGGATTGGAAAGAGGGTAGGACAGGATAGAGGATAGGATAGGATAGAGGATAGGATAGGATAGAGGATAGGATAGGATAGAGGATAGGATAGGATAGAGGATAGGATTGGATAAAGGATAGGATAGAGGATAGGATAGGATAGAGGAAAGGATAGGATAGAGGATAGGATAGGTAATTGGATAGGATAGAGGATAGGATAAGGTAGAGGATAGGATAGAGGATCGGATAGAGGATAGGATAGGATAGAGGATAGGATAGGATAGAGGATAGAGTAGGATAGAGGATAGAGTAGGATAGAGGATAGGATAGGATAGAGGATAGGATTGGATAGAGGATCGGATAGAGGATAGGATAGGATAGAGGATAGGATAGGATAGAGGATAGTATAGGATAGAGAATAGGATAGAATAGAGGATAGGATAGGATAAAGGATAGGATATCATAGAGGATAGGATAGAATAGGATAGAGGATAGGATAGGATAGGATAGAGGATAGGATAGGATAGAGGATAGGATAGGACAGAGGATAGGATTGGAAAGAGGGTAGGACAGGATAGAGGATAGGATAGGATAGAGGATAGGATAGGATAGAGGATAGGATAGGATAGAGGATAGGATTGGATAAAGGATAGGATAGAGGATAGGATAGGATAGAGGAAAGGATAGGATAGAGGATAGGATAGGTAATTGGATAGGATAGAGGATAGGATAAGGTAGAGGATAGTATAGGATAGAGGATAGGATAGGATAGAGGATAGGATAGGATAGAGGATAGGATAGGAAAAAGGATAGGATAGGATAGGATAGAGGATAGGATAGGATAGAGGATAGGATAGGATAGAGGATAGGATAGGATACAGGATAGGATAGGATAGAGGAAAGGATAGGATAAAGGATAGGATAGGATAGGATAGAGGATAGGATAGGATAGAGGATAGGATTGGATAGAGGATAGGATAGAGGATAGGATAGAGGATAGGATAGAGGATAGGATAGGATAGAGGATAGGATAGGATAGAGGATAGGATAGGATAGAGTGTACGATAGAGGATTGGATATGATAGAGGATAGGATAGAGGATACGATAGAGGATTGGATATGATAGAGGATAGGATAGACGATAGAATAGGATAGATGACATTATAGGATAGAGGATAGGATATGATAGAGTAAACGATATTATAGAGGATGAGATAGGGTAGAGGATAGGATAGAGGATAGGATAGGATAGAGGATAGGATAGAGGATAGGATAGAGGATAGGATAGAGGTAGGATAAGATAGAGGATAGGATAGAGGATAGGATAGGATAGAGGATAGGATTGGATAGAGGATCGGATAGAGGATAGGATAGGATAGAGGATAGGATAGGATAGAGGATAGTATAGGATAGAGAATAGGATAGAATAGAGGATAGGATAGGATAAAGGATAGGATAGCATAGAGGATAGGATAGGATAGGATAGAGGATAGGATAGGATAGGATAGAGGATAGGATAGGATAGACGATAGGATAGGATGGGATAGAGGATAGGATAGGATAGAGGTTATATAATAGGATTGAGGATAGGATAGGATAGAGGATAGGATAGGATAGAGGATAGGATAGGATAGAGGATAGGATAGGATAGAGGATAGGATAGGATAGAGGATAGGATAGGATAGAGGATAGGATAGGATAGAGGATAGGATAGGATAGAGGATAGGATAGGATAGAGGATAGGATAGGATAGAGGATAGGATAGGATAGAGGATAGGATAGGATAGAGGATAGGATAGGATAGAGGATAGGATAGGATAGAGGATAGGATAGGATAGAGGATAGGATAGGATAGAGGATAGGATAGGATAGAGTGTACGATAGAGGATTGGATATGATAGAGGATAGGATAGAGGATACGATAGAGGATTGGATATGATAGAGGATAGGATAGACGATAGAATAGGATAGATGACATTATAGGATAGAGGATAGGATATGATAGAGTAAACGATATTATAGAGGATGAGATAGGGTAGAGGATAGGATAGAGGATAGGATAGGATAGAGGATAGGATAGAGGATAGGATAGAGGATAGGATAGAGGTAGGATAAGATAGAGGATAGGATAGAGGATAGGATAGAGGATAGGATAAGATAGAGGATAGGATAGGATAGAGGATAGGATAGGATAGAGGATCGGATAGAGGATAGGATAGGATAGAGGATAGGATAGGATAGAGGTTAGGATAGGGTAGAGGATAGGATAGGATAGAGGATAGGATAGGATAGAGGATAGGATAGGATAGAGGATAGGATAGGATAGAGGATAGAGGATAGAGGATAGGATAGGATAGCTGATAGTATAGGATAGAGGATAGGATAGGATAGGATAGAGGATAAGATAGGGTAGAGGATAGGATAGGATAGAGGATAGGATTGGATAGAGGATAGGATAGGATAGAGCATAGGATAGGATACAGGATAGGATAGGATAGAGGATAATATAGGATAGAGGATAGGATAGGATAGAGGATAGGATAGGGTAGAGGATAGGATAGGATAGAGAATAGGATAGGATAGAGGATATAATAGGATTGAGGAAAGGATAGGATAGAGGATATAATAGGATTGAGGAAAGGATAGGATAGAGGATAGGATAGGATAGAGGATAGGATAGGATAGAGTGTACGATAGAGGATTGGATATGATAGAGGATAGGATAGAGGATACGATAGAGGATTGGATATGATAGAGGATAGGATAGACGATAGAATAGGATAGATGACATTATAGGATAGAGGATAGGATATGATAGAGTAAACGATATTATAGAGGATGAGATAGGGTAGAGGATAGGATAGAGGATAGGATAGGATAGAGGATAGGATAGAGGATAGGATAGAGGATAGGATAGAGGTAGGACAAGATAGAGGATAGGATAGAGGATAGGATAGAGGATAGGATAAGATAGAGGATAGGATAGGATAGAGGATAGGATAGGATAGAGGATCGGATAGAGGATAGGATAGGATAGAGGATAGGATATAATAGAGGATTGGAAAGGATAGACGATAGAATAGGATAGATGACATTATAGGATAGAGGATAGGATATGATAGAGTAAACGATATTATAGAGGATAAGATAGGGTAGAGGATAGGATAGAGGATAGGATAGGATAGAGGATAGGATAGAGGATAGGATAGAATGGAGGATAGGATAGGATAGAGGATAGGATAGGATAGAGGTTAGGATAGGGTAGAGGATAGGATAGGATAGAGGATAGGATAGGATAGAGGATAGGATAGGATAGAGGATAGGATAGGATAGAGGATAGGATAGGATAGAGTATAGGATAGGATAGAGGAAAGGATAGGATAGGATAGAGGATAGGATAAGGTAGAGGAAGTATAGGATAGAGGAGAGGATAAGATAGAGGATAGGATAGGATAGAGGATAGGATAGGATTGAGGATAGGATAGAGGATAGGATAGGATAGAGGATAGGATAGGATAGAGGATAGGATAGGATAGAGGATAGGATATGATAGAGGATAGGATAGGATACGATAGAGGATAGGATAGAGGATCGGATAGAGGATAGGATATGATAGAGGATAGGATAGGATACGATAGAGGATAGGATAGAGGTTAGGATAGAGGATAGGATAGGATAGAGGATCGGATAGAGGATAGGATAGGATAGAGGATAGGATAGGATAGAGGATAGAGTAGGATAGAGGATAGAGTAGGATAGAGGATAGGATAGGATAGAGGATAGGATTGGATAGAGGATCGGATAGAGGATAGGATAGGATAGAGGATAGGATAGGATAGAGAATAGGATAGAATAGAGGATAGGATAGGATAAAGGATAGGATAGCATAGAGGATAGGATAGGATAGGATAGGATAGGATAGAGGACAGGATAGAGGATAGGATAGGATAGAGGATCGGATAGAGGATATGATAGGATAGAGGATAGGATAGGATAGAGGATAGGATAGGATAGAGGATAGGATAGGATAGAGGAAAGGATAGGATAGAGGATAGGATAGGTAATTGGATAGGATAGAGGATAGGATAAGGTAGAGGATAGTATAGCATAGAGGATAGGATAGGATAGAGAATAGGATAGGAAAAA